>NC_084621.1:27876162-27891162 GCF_033978795.1 Nerophis ophidion | reverse complement strand
CACTATGGACTGGACTCTCACACTATTATGTTAGATCCACTATGGACTGGACTTTCACAATATCATGTTATACCCGCTCGACATCCATTACTTTCGGTCTCCCCTAGAAGGGGCAGGGGTTTGCCCACATATGTGGTCCTCTCCAAGGTTTCTTATAGTCATTGTCATCGACGTCCCACTGGGGTGAGTTTTTCCTTGCCCTAATGTGGGCACTGTATTGCAGATGTCATTGTGGCTTGTGCAGCCCTTTGAGATACTTGTGATTTAGGGCTATATAAATAAACATTGATTGATTGATTGATTGAATTAGCTGGAATACAAGTTTGTAAACAAAAGTATTCTTTCAAGTCCAAGACAAAACCGCACATTTGTATGCAATCATCCTCCTTTTTCCCTTCGGTATTTTAGTCACAGGGTGATCATTCTTCACAAATGCAGGAAATAAGAAAGGACAGCTGGTTCTATTTTAAAATCGTGTAAGTGTGTCGCCGTCTCAACACCTGGTTTGACTCTCGGGAAGAAAAGATGAGCTTTCATGTCGCAAGCAGGGATAGCAAACACCTGCTAAATAGTGGCACTCCTGTCCCATATAGAGGATCTTTGACGAGCATTTTTGCTGGGGTTCCTTAAAAGCTGCCATGTGTCATAATAAGGCCAGAAATGGTACTGCAATCAAAATGATGTCGTCCCCTCCCCCCCTCCATGACTGAGGATGGTTTCTCTTGTTTATGCTTCATGCAAGATGGTTTACTTTGTAATCATGCCACATTTTACCGGGGCCCAAGATGGTGTCAAGGAAGCGGGGACAGCGAGCGAGCGGCGAAGCAGGGCGGGCCGTGTGCGACGCCGCAATCAAGATAGGGTGTGTGGATCGCGCACATGGGGACAATTAAGTAATCCTCTCTCGCTCTGCGTCAGTTTCCCTCTGTCTCCTTCTCGTCTCTCCGTCTCTCTCCCTGACGTTCACGGCTGTCGCCCTTTTATAGAGTGAGAGAAGATTACTTGATTGTCCCCAGGTGCGTGATCCACACACCTGATCTTGGTTGCGGCGTCGTTCTCGGCGCGCCTCGCCACTCGCTCGCCGTCCCCGCCTCCTCGCCGCCATCTTGGCCTGGGCTACGGTGTGCCCTGCATCACTGTCAGACTGTCGGTTCCGCCTCTCCACACAGGGGTTAGTGCGTCTGCCTCACAATACGAAGGTCCTGAGTAGTCCTGAGTTCAATCCCAGGCTCAGGATCTTTCCGTGTGGAGTTTGCATGTTCTCCCCGTGACTGCGTGGGTACTCCGGCTTCCTCCCGCCGCCAAAAACATGCACCTGGGGATAGATTGATTGGCAACACTAAATTGGCCCTAGTGTGTGAATGTTGTCTGTCTATCAGTGTTGGCCCTGCGATGAGGTGGCGACTTGTCTAGGGTGTATCCCGCCTTCCGCCCAAATACAGCTGAGATAGGCTATGCGACCCCAAAAGGGACAAGCGGTAGAAAATGGATGGATGGATATCACATAGGCCTACTTTGATGGCAACAGTAAAATTACCGCCACATTTCGTTCAGCATAACCCCGTGTCATGATATGTATTTATTTATTTATTTTACCAGTCCTTTTTTGTCATGAAAAAGCATTTTTGAATATTTTTGCCATAGAGCCTTAAAATAGGAAGGTGCTCCTGTCACATATAGTCGATCTTGGACTTGTGTTTTTATTGTAGAGCCTTAACATCGCAAGGTGTTTCTGTCGCATATAGATGATCTTTGATTTGTGTTTTTACCATAGAGCCTTCAAAAAAGCAAAGTGTTTTTGTCACATATAAATGATCTTTGACTTGTGTTTTTACTGTAGAGCCTTAAAAAAAGCAAAGTGTTCCTGTCACATATAGGTGATCTTTGACTTGTGTTTTTACCGTAGAGCCTTAAAATAGCAAGGTGCTCTTGTCACATACAGATGATCTTTGACATGTGTTTTTACCTCAGAGCCTTAAAATAGCAAGGTGTTCCTGTCACATAAAGATGATCTTTGACTTGTGTTTTTACTATAGAGCCTTAAAAAAGCAAAGTGTTTTTGTCACATATGAATGATCTTTGACTTGTGTTTTTACCATAGAGCCTTAAAATAGCAAGGTGTTCCTGACACATATAGATGATCTTTGACTTGTGTTTTTACCATAGAGCCTTAAAATCGCAAGGTGCTCCTGTCACGTATAGATGAACTTTGACGTGTGTTTTTACAGTAAAAAGCACTACTAACAAAGGTTTTTACTGTAGTTTTTTTTCAAATCAGAGCATTAACCCGCTAAATAAATGTTTATATCATGTAACATCCACAGTCAAATTGCAAAACAACTCTTGTCATAAGAGAGGATCTTTGATTCATATTTTAGTGTCAGGTTCCTAAAAGTAACAGAGCCCTCCTGTCATATAGATGATCTTTGACTAGTGTTTCTGCACTGTAACCTACTCAGTGGTCTCGTGGTTAGAGTGTCCGCCCTGAGATCGGTAGGTTGTGAGTTCAAACCCCGGCCAAGTCATACTAAAGACTATAACAATGGGACCCATTCCTTCACTGCTTGGCACTCAGCATCAAAGATTGAAATTGGGTGTTAAATCCCCAAAAAAGATTCCTGGGCATGGCCACCGCTGCTGCCCACTGCTCTTTTCACCTCTCAGGGGGTGATCAAGGCTGATGGGTCAAATGCAGAGAATAATTGGTACTCTTAAGTCTTTAAAACCATCACATCAATCTTATACCGGATCTTTGATTATTGTTTCTGATGTAGGTCCTTAAAAACAGCAAAACACTCCTGTTATCTACAGAGGATCTTTGATTTCTGTCCTTCCTCAAAAACAACACAATTCTGACACATTTAGAGGGTTTTGGAAGGATTAGGGTTCAAGACAAAAGCATTGATTCACATTGTGCAGCAATTCCTAAAAACTGCAAAGCACTCATGTCATATACAGATGATCTTTGACTCACATTTTTGCTGTAAATCTTTAAAAAGAGCAAAGCAGTCCAATCACATGTAAATAATCTTTGAATAAGGTTTTTGCAGCAATTCTTAAACACAGCAAGACTGTTATTACAGGATCTTTGATTACCATTTTGCAGCAATTCCTAAAAACAGCAAATCTTTGACTATTGTTTTTTTTCTGTAGATCTTTCAAAAAGAGCAAAGCACTCATGTCACATAAAGAGAATATATGACAAAAGCACTTTTGTCATAAAAATATATTTTTGTGATGGATCCTTAAAAAACAGCAAAACAGAGCATTAACCCGCTAAATATTAGCACCTAGCATCAATAGTCAAACTGCAAAGCAACTGCTGTTATATAGATGATATTTGACGAGCTGTTTTTTGCTGAAGATCTTTTAAAAAGAGCAAATCACTCATGTCACGTATATAGAGGATCTACTATATGAGTTTTTGCAGATGTTCTTAAAAACAGCAAAGCGTTTCTGTCATTTTTAGGATCTTTTTGTGATGGCTACTTAAAAACAGCAGCGATTACAGCTGCTAAATGTTAGCACGTGTCGATTAGCTTTGCGCTACATTTTCAATTTCCCCTAGGGATCAATAAAGTACTTTCTATTCTATTCTATTCTATTTTTGATCAGTACAAAAGATGACGAGATGATAGAGTATTATCTGCTCACAGATGCTACCTGGTGGTTGTTTAAGCACACTGCAACTAGTTCTGGATAGTCCCACTTCTTAATGTTTCAGTCACACGCAGGATTCTCACAGGAATGAGGCCAAAATAAAGCCTTACCTGCTAGCTCGGCCTCATATTCATCGTCTATATGGCACATATTTACCACACAATATGCATGGGAAGTTAGCTACATGCTAAATCAACATGCTACAGCCATACTTGTATATATATATATACATATATATATATCCATCCAATTTCTACCGCTTGTCCCTTTTTGGGGTAGCGGGGGGTCGCTGGAGTCTATCTCAGCTGCATTCGGGCGGAAGGCGGGGTACACCCTGGACAAGTCTTTACTACATTGCAGGACACATATATATATATATATATATATATATATATATATATATATATATATATATATATATATATATATATATATATATATATATATATATATATATATATATATATATGAATGAGTATATCCGTTCGGCCACCGTGTTCAATGGAGAAGTCTGATCTACAAAATTTGCAGGCAGCACACCCCTTCCCCTTTGAGCTGTCTTGGATGAAATGAAATCATTTTTTCCAATCAATTTGGAACTTGCAAGCGTACTTCTTCTTTTTACTCGTCGTCGCCATGTTTCTTCTTTGTTCTTCTGCTTCGTCTCTGTGATGGTTTTTTGACATTACTACTTGCCGTAGTTTTGAAGCAATGCATGATGGGAATCCGGATGTTGTGTGTCAGTGTATTAACGTGCCGGCTGGAATAAACACAAGCTGAGAAATAGCTCCGTGCCTGCCTACTTTGTGGGTTATAGATAAAGCTATGGATAACGGACACATATATAATAGTCTCCTTTTCAGCTGAGAGAGGACGCTGAAGGCAGTGCCTTTAAGGCACGCCCCCAATATTCTTATTGTTAATTACAGGACGCCTGCGGTTTTGTGTTGTTCTTTCTTGCTGTCGTGCAATTCCAACTATGTCGAGTCTACATTTAAATCGGCTCCATTTGCATCCCAGTTATTATTCCCGCTGGAATTGCGGATAACAGTTTGCATTGCCGAGCAAGCATTTGTCCGACGACAAAGATTGTGCGATGAAGAAGAGGCACACGCTGGTGTGGAAAGCTTTAATAAGCAATCTAACTTAAATGCATTAATTGTGTCTTTAACGACACAAAGTTGCCCGTCTGTGTTGTCATGTGACACATGTTGTAGAGCACAGCCCGTTTTGTGCGCTCACACCATTGTTACCTTCTTATTGGATCAGGATGTAAGAGTGATGCATTGTGGGTGGTGGTAATCTAATCCCGGTGCTGAGGGCGGCACATTTTACCGCGTGATTGTGGAATTTATCTTAATAGAGCGAAATTATCACACACACACACACACACACCACAGTGTAGTCACAGTGTCTCACACACACTCACACATGCACAACAACACGTGCACTATTGCACACATACACACACACACACACACACATGCACGCACACAACCACACAAACACCCCACAGTGTAGTCACAGTGTCTCACACGCACACATATGCACAACAACACGTGCACTATTGCACGCACACACACACACCACAGTGTAGTCACAGTGTCTCACGCACACACACATGCACAACAACACGTGCACTATTGCACACACACACACACACACGCACACAACCACACACACACCCCACAGTGTAGTTACAGTGTCTCTCACACACACGCACAACAACACGTGCACTATTGCGCGCACACACACACACACACACACACCCCACAGTGTAGTCACAGTGTCTCACACACACACACACGTGCACAACAACACATGCACTATTGCACACACACACGCACACAACCACACACACACCCCACAGTGTAGTCATAGTGTCTCACACACATGCACAACAACACGTGCACTATTGCACACACACACACACACCCCACAGTGTAGTCACAGTGTCTCACACACACACACGTGCACAACAACACATGCACTATTGCACACACACACACACACACACACACACACACACACAACCACACACACACCCCACAGTGTAGTCATAGTGTCTCACACACATGCACAACAACACGTGCACTATTGCACACACACACACACACACACACCCCACAGTGTAGTCACAGTGTCTCACACACACACACGTGCACAACAACACGTGCACTATTGCACACACACACACACACACACACGCACACACACACACACACACACACACGTACCTCACAGTGTAGTCACAGTGTCTCACACACACACACACATCCTCTATTGCACACACACAACCTAAATTTGTGTTTTTTTTTCCCCTACCTCTTCATTCACAGATTCTCCACCACCAAAAAAAATATGAAAAAATCACGCTGCTGGAGTTTAATCCACCAAATACAAAAAGCTTATCGAGCGCCGACATGCACAATGTTGCTGTCAGGAGAGGATTTCAGCCTCAGAAGATGCACATTAGAAGGGATCTTACGCGTTGGCACAATAAACAATCTTTGAAAGCCTCTTCAAGGCAACCTTTGTCACCAAAGATTGTTGGTCATATTCACCATCTTTAGACTTTTCGCGGTAAATCTTTAACAGCAGCACACCGAGTCCGATCAAATAAAGGATCTTTGACAAATTTTTAGTAGTAGATTAGTAAAAATAGCACAGCACTCTTGTTATATTGAGGATCTTTGACTGATGGATTGAGTCGCCTGTTCCTAAAAACAGCAGAGTTCCTGTCTTATAGAGAATCTTTTAGGCAAGTGTTTATTTTTCGATTAGATCCATCAAAACAGAATCATAAACACAACAGAACGCTTCTGTCGTTTATAGAGGATCTTTGACTGGTGTATTTTGCCGCCTGTTCCGAAAAATAGCGTGTAGAGTTCCTGTTTTATAGAGGCTCTTTAAGACTATAGTGTTTTTTGCAGTATATTTTGTCCATCAAAACCGAACAATAAAAAGAACAGAACACTCCTGTCATTTATAGAGGATCTTTGACTAGTGTATTTTGCTGCCTGCTCTTAAAAATAGCTGAGTTCCTGACATAGAGAGACTCTTTGACTAGTGTTTTTTTTGCAGTTGGTCCATCAAAACAACTGAGCAGTCCTGGTATTAATAGAGGATCTTTGATTAGCGTTTTTTTGTGTCAATCCATGAAATCCACTTGTCAAAAGGAAAATCTTTGACCAGGGTTTTTGCTGTATGTCATTCAAAAAGGACAGGCACTTTTCTTAAATAGAGAGGATCTTTGATTAATGCAGTAATTTTTTAATTATAGTATCGCACTCCTGTCATCTCGAGTATCTTTTTTTTTGCATTAAGTCCGTCAAAACCGAATCATAAACACAGCAGAACACTCCTGTAGTTTATAGAGGATCTTTGACTAGTGTATGTTCCTAAAAAAATAGTTTAGAGTTCACTTCTAATAGAGGCTTTTTAAGACAATTTTTTTTTTTTTTTTTTTTTTTTTTTTAGCTTTAGGTCCATTAAAACGTAATGATGAAAAGAACAGAACACTACTGTTGCTTATAGAGGATATTTGACTTGTGTATTTTGCAGCCTGTTCCTAAAAATAGTGTTTAGAGTTCCTGTCTTATAGAGACTCCTTAACACTATAGTGTTTTTTGCAGTAGGTCTATCAAAACAGAACGATAAAAAGAAAATAACACTCCTGTCATTTGTAGAAGATATTTGACTAGTGTATTTTGGTGCCTGTTCTTAAAAATATCTGAGTTCCTGTCATAGAGAGACTCTTTGACTAGTGTTTTTTTAGTAGGTCCATCAAAACAACTGAACAGTCCTGGTATTTATTGAGAATCTTTTATTAGCGTTTTTTTTGTCGATTCACAAAATCATTTCGCGAATGGAAGATGTTTGACCAGGGTTTTTTGGGTGACTACTCCTTACTTTTACTTGAGTAATAAATCTCTAAAGTAACAGTACTCTTACTTGAGTACAATTTCTGGCTACTCTACCCACCTTTGATCATTGGTACTTTAACTTTAAAATATCTTTGATTAGCGTTTTTGGTGTCAATCCATAAAAAAACACCTGTCAAAAATGGAGCATCTTTGACCAGCAAAAACACTGGTCAACAGAACCCTCCTGTCGTTTCTAAAATATCTTTGATTAGTGTTTTTGGTGTCAATCCATACAAACAACTGTCAAAAATGTCAAAAGTGTTTTTGCTGGTCAAAGATGCTCAATCTTTGACTCCTGAAAAAAAACCAGCAAAAAAACAGACATTCCTTTAAAAATACAGAGGATCTTTGATTAATGCTTAAATGGCAGTAGATTCCTAATCACAGTATCACACTCCTGTCAATTAGAGGATCTTTGACTGTTTTTTTTGCAGTAGGTCCATCAAAACAACAGAACAATTTTGTTATTTATGGAAAAAAATGTATTAGCATTTTTGGTGTCAATACATGAAAACACCTGTATAAAAGAGGATCTTTGACCAGTGTTTTTGCTGTGAGTCATTTAAATATAGTGGATCTTTGCTTAATGTTTATAGCAGTAGATTCCTATTAACATTATCGCACTCATGTCAATTAGAGGATCTTGGACTTGTGTTTTTTTGCAGTAGGTCCATTAAAAAACAGAATCATAAACACAACATAACACTCATCTCATTTATAGAGGAGCTTTGACAAGTGTATTTTGCCACCTGTTCCTGAAAGTAACAGTGTTCTTGTCCTTATAAGAATCTTTGACTAATGTCTTTTTTGCAGTAGGTCCATCAAAACAGAATCATAAACACAACAAAACACTCGTCTCATTTATAGAGGATCTTTGACCAGTCTATTTTAATAATACATTTTTTTATTAAAAAAACAAGCACTTTACGTTAAACAAACAACCTCAAAGTACCACAGTGTAAAAAAATAGTAATAATAATAATTATAATAATAATAAGATAATAAAAATAAATAAAATATAAAAACACAAACTGCCCAATACCTAGAACCAGCATGCATATAAATATATATATATATATATATATATATATATGTATATATATATATATATATATATATATATATATATATATATATATATATATAAAGGCTTTTTTAAAAAGAAGGGTTTTTAAGCCTTTTTTAAAAGCATTCACAGTCTGAGGGGCCCTCAGGTGGTCAGGGAGAGCGTTCCACAGACTGGGAGCAGCGGAGCAGAAAGCCCGGTCTCCCATAGTACGTAGCTTTGTCCTTGGAGGTTGGAGGAGGTTAACCTGATTGGAGCGGAGGTGTCGTGTGGAAGATTTGCGGGTGAGCAGTTCTTTGAGGTAGACGGGGGCATTTCCATGGAGGCACTGGTGAGTTAGTAGGGAGATTTTGAATTCAATCCTGAGCGGAACAGTCAAGGCTTTTGCTGCCTGTTCCTAAAATGAGAAGAATTCCTGTCATAGAGAATCTTTGACTAGTTGTTTTTTATGTTTTCAGTAGGTCCATCATAACAACAGAACACTCCTGTTATTTATAGAGAATCTTTGATTAGCATTTTTGGTTTTAATCCATCAAAAACACCTGTCAAATGGAGGATCTTTGACCAGGGTTTTTTTTTTTTTTGCAGTAGGTCCATCATAACATCAGAACACTCCTGTTATTTATAGAATATCTTTGATTAACGTTTTTGGTGTTAATCCATCAAAAACAACTTTCAAATGGAGGATCTTTGACCAATGTTTTTCCTGTAAGTCATTCAAAAAAGGCACGGGCACTGGGGGGCTGCGTGGCTCGGATGGTAGAGCGGCCGTGCCTGCAATTCGAGGGTTCCTGTTTCGATCCCCAGCTTCCGCCATCCTAGTCATGCCCCTTCTGTCCTCGAGCGAGACACTTCACCCTTGCTCCTGATTTGTCGTGGTTTGGGCCTTGCATGGCAGCTCCCGCCTTCACTGTGTGGATGGGTGACTGTGGAAGTAGTGGACAAAACACTTTGACTACCTTGAAGGGAGAAAAGCGCTATACAAGTATAATCCATTTACCATTCACTTCCTCTCAAATATAGAGGATCTTTGATTATTGGTTATAGCAGTAGATTCCTAATCACAGTATCACACTCCTGTCAGTTAGAGGGTTTATTATTTTATAATCATAGACTCTGTCATTCCTGTCATATATAGTGGATCTTTGACTCTTGAATTTGCAGGAGGTTCCTATAAATAGCAGAGTGCTCCTGTCGAATAGAAGATCTCTGACTTGCGCTTTTGCTGTCGATCCATAAAACCACTAAGGTGTTTCTGTCAAATGGTTTGTGTTGTCGGGTTTTTCCTGTCGGTCCTTCAAAACAGAGTACCACTCCTGTCAAATATCGAAGCAGGAGTACATTCTTCAACACTGTCGAGTAGAGGATCTCTGACCCGTGGTTTTAGCAGTAGGTTCTAAAAGCAGCAAGGCTCCTGTCTCATAGAGGATCTTCGACTAGTGTTTTTTGTTATAAGTTCTTTAAGTGTATATTATATATACTATCATATATATAGTATTTATATAGATGTGTGTGTGTGTGTGTGTGTGTGTGTTTGTGTGTATTTTGGGTATATGCATGTGTGTATGTATGTGATTATGTGTGTATATGTATGTATGTATATGTATGCATATATATATATATATATGTATATAGATTATATATATGTGTGTACATATATGTGTGTGTTGTGTATATATGTGTGTGTGCATATGTATATATGTAAGTGTGTGTGAATTTAAATGTATTGTATAATAGATAATATATAGCATTTACGCAGCAACCACTGAATTGAATTATATTATATGTATTATTGTATTATATATTGTGTATATATATATTGTATATGTATAGGGGTGGGACCAAATAAGTTTACTTCTTCCCACTCCCTTTTGAGCCAATTTTGACATCTACAAAAGATTAGTCACATGTAATGTTTTTAATGTAGGTGTAAAAATAATGTATATATATATTTCTCTTGTATTTTATGTCATTCTTTTGTTTTGTTTGCATGGCTCAAAATAAACCATTCATTCATTCATTCATTCAAAACAGCAACATGGTTTTGTATTTTTCTGTGTAGTGGATCTTGGGGCGACATAGCTCGGTTGGTAGAGTGGCCGTGCCAGCAACTTGAGGGTTGCAGGTTCAATTCCCGCTTCTGCCATCCTAGTCACTGCTGTTGTGTCCTTGGGCAAGACACTTTCCCCACCTGCTCCCAGTGCCACCCACACTGGTTTAAATGTAACTTGGATATTGGTTTTCACTATGTAAAGCGCTTTGAGTCACTTGAGAAAAGCGCTATATAAATATAATTCACTTCACTTCACTTCACATCTTTAACTGGTGTATTTGCAATGTATAGAATATTCTGTTTCAGTACATAGAAGATCTTTTCCGGGTGTTTCTTTGCAGTAGATTACTAAAATCAGCAAAGCTTTGTCATTTAGAGAATCTTGGACTTGTGTTTTATGCCACAACTTTCTAAAAAAAAAAAAAAAAAAGACTGCTTCTGTCACATTGAGGAGTTTTTTACTTTTTTGCCGCAGGTCCCTGAAAAAAATAGCAGGGTTCTTGTCAAATACAGAATCTTTGAGAAGTGATATTTTCAATAAGTCCATCAGAACAGAATCCTAAAAACAACCAAGTACTCCTATCATTTATGGAGGATTTTTGATTAGCATTTTTGCTGAGAATCTTTATTTTTGCTGTCCTTTAAAACAGAAGAACATTTTTGTCAAGTCGAGAAGTGAAGTGAGTTATATTTATATAGCGCTTTTTCTCTAGCGACTCAAAGCGCTTTTACATAGTGGAACCCAATATCTAAGTTACATTTAAACCAGTGTGGGTGGCACAGGGAACAGGTGGGTGAAGTGTCTTGCCCAAGGACACAACAGCAGTGACTAGGGGATTGAACCTGGAACCCTCAAGTTGCCGGCACGGCCACTCTACCAACCGAGCTATACCGCCCCGTTTGTACAGGGGACGAAGACGGCACAGACAACAGGGACGTCGTTTAACTCTATGTTTATTTATATACATATATATATATATATATATATATATATATATATATATATATATATATATACATAGTACATATGAATAATAAATTAAGTTGTAAATAATCCAACTATGTCTGTGGTGTGGCACTATGTGTGGAAATTAACTGTGGTGTGTTACCAGAAGTGTTGAGCGTAAGGCGGAAGTCCAAGAGGGGCAGGCTGTCTCGGAGGTCCATGAGAACAGGCAGGCAGTAGTGTCAAAGTCTGTGTCCAGGCGGGTGGTCGAGATCCAAAAGGGGCAGCCAAAGAACTAGAGGGGAACACAGGGAGACAAGACCCACAGCTCGTAATGCGGGAACGAAGGAAGGCTGCTGGATCGGCAAGGAAACACCAGACAAGTGCACAGGATGGGAAAGGAGCACAAAGAGAGAGTATAGAGCTTGAATGACGGCTTAGGGTATGGGAACAGATCGCCACGTTCTGGCACAGGATAGCAGGTTGCGCAGGCTTAAGAAGGCAGCTCTTCTCATTAGCGACAGGTGCATTGATTGCTGATGATTAAATGCGGCCACTTGTTGCAGCCGGCGCAGCGCACGCCTAGCGTGCTCTTGGAGGTGCACCCGGCGCAGAGTACATATGTCCATGCACTAGGGTCCGCTCGGGCCATGACACTTTTGACTTGATTTGCCACAGGTCCCTAAAAAAATAGCAGTGTTCCTGTCAAAATACAGAATCTTTGACAAGTAATATTTGCAATAGGTCCATCAGAACAGAATCCTAAAAATAACCAAGTACTCCTATCATTTGTGGAGGATCTTTGATTAGCGTTTTTGCTGTCGATCCATAATACCTCCAAAGCACCCCTGTGAAATGGAAAATCTTTATGTTTGCCGTTCTTTAAAGCAGAAGAACATTTTTGTCAAGTATAGAAGAAAACAAATCAATAGATTCCCAAACACATATTGCACCATTGTCAAATAGAGGATCTTTGATTAGAACTTTTTATCAAGTAGAGAATCTCCGACCGCTGCTTCTGTAGAACAGCAAGGCTCTTGTCACACCTTTTCAAGCCCTTAAAGCAGGGGTCTCAAACTCAATTTACCTGGGGGCCACCGGATGCAGAAACTGGGTGAGGCTGGGCCGCGAGAAAAGATTTCTTAAAAAATCTAACATGCACTTTTTAATTAATTCACCTTCTATGAATGGCTTTCCTGCCCTAGCAGCATACTTGCCAACCCTCACGATTTTTCCGGGAGACTCCTGAATTTCAATGCACCTCCCGACAATCTACCGGTGCAACCATTTTCCCGAATTTGTCCCAATTTTCACCCGGCCGACATTATTAAGGGCTGCCGTGACTGCACTGCGCTGCAAAGCATTTTTGGTTAGAAAACGTTAGTGGCTGCAAGACGTACTTGATCAACAGCCATTCAGGTCACACTGAGGGTGGCCGTATAAACAACTTTAACACTGTTACAAATATGCGCCACACTTTGAAACCACACCAAACAAGAATGACAAACAAATTTTTGGGAGAACATCCGCACCCTAACACAACTTAAACACAAGAGAACAAATACCCAGAACACCTTGCAGCCCTAACTCTCCCGGGCTATTATATACACCACCTCAACCGACGCAAGTAGGGAGGGTGGGGTGTGGGGGGGTTGGTGGTAGCGGGGGTGTGTATATTGTAGCCTGGAAGCGTTAGGGCTGCGTGGGTATTAGTTCTGTTGTGTTTATGTTGTCTTACGGAGCGGATGTTCTCCTGAAATGTGTTTGTCATTCTTGTTTGGTGTGGGTTCACAGTCTGGCGCATTTGTAACAGCGTTAAAGTTTTTTTTATGGCCACCCTCAGTGTGACCTGTATGGCTGTTGATGAAATATGTCTTGCTATAGCACATGTGCGTACTGCACAGCTAGATGCAACATATTTTTGCTGTCTGTATAGGATGTAGAAGGCGCTATTGACAGTGACATTATGGCGTCCCCTGAATAATGTTGAATGAGAAAAATCGGCAGAGAATTAGTAAGAATGGATGCCCTGAGAGTCAGGGGACTTCCGGGAAGGTTGGGAACGACGACAAGTATGACGCTGTCAAGTCATATCAAAGTGGGGGCCACATGTTTGAGACCCCTGACTTAAACACTGGATTATTATTCTTTCTTTTTAATTTGATCATATTCAGTAACAATATCTAATCCACTCATAGTTTACTGTACCAGGATTAACCTAAAAAATAAAAACCTTAAACCTAAAAATAAATACTAATTAAATATACTGCATAAGACGAGCAAAAACATGTACATACACTTATGCAGTGCTAAAATGAATACGTTCTACCTAAATTAATAATAAATATAAATATGTATGTGTGTCAATTAAATTCAAGTGCAAATGAAAATAACGCTTGACCACTTAAGTCATAATTTTGGCGCTTTTAAGAAACCTCTTTATGACTTTAATTCCAAATTTCATCTCTTTGTTTGATATTGTCATTACTGCCAGAAGAGGTGGAAAAGTGTATTACAACTGGGTGTCACTGCTGCGGCCCATACAGCGGAAAAATATATGATGTATACAGTCGTGGTCAAAAGTTTACATACACTTGTAAAGATCATAATGTCATGGCTGTCTTGAGTTTCCAATAATTTCTACAACTCTTATTTTTTTGTGATACAGTGATTGGAGTTTAGATTTGTTGGTCACAAAAATCATTTATGAAGTTTGGTTCTTTTATGAAATTATTATGGGTCTACTGTAAATGTGACCAAATCTGCTGGGTCAAAAGTATACATACAGCAATGTTAATATTTGCTTACATGTCCCTTGGCAAGTTTCACTGCAATAAAACGCCTTTGGTAGCCATCCACAAGCTTCTGGTTGAATTTTTGACCACTCCTCTTGACAAAATTGGTACAGTTCAGTAAATTTGTTCGTTTTCTGACATGGACTTGTTTTTTCAGCATTGTCCAAACGTTTAAATCAGGACTTTTGGGAAAGCCATTCTACAACCTTTATTCCAGCCTGATTTAGCCATTCCTTTACCACTTTTGACGAGTGTTTGGGGTCATTTTCCTGTTGGAACAACCAACTACACCCAAGACCCAACATCCGGGTTGATGATTTTAGGTTGTCCTGAAGAATTTAGACGTAATCCTCCTCTTTCATTGACTCATTTACTCTCTGTAAAGCCCCAGTCCCATGGGCAGCAAAACAGGCCCAGAGCATAATACTGCCACCACCATGCTTGACGGTAGGTTTGGTGTTCCTGGGATTAAAGACCTCACCTTTTCTTCTAACATATTGCTGGGTATTGTGGCCAAACAGTTCAATTTTTGTTTCATCTGACATTAATTTTCT
>NC_084621.1:27831162-27873662 GCF_033978795.1 Nerophis ophidion | reverse complement strand
TTCTTCCGGAGGTGGGAATTGAAACTTTCTCTGACAGGAGACTCTGCCAGACGTTCCCAGCAGACACTCACAATGTGTTTGGGCCTGCCAGGTCTGTCCGGCATCCTCCCCCACCATCGCAGCCAACTCACCACCAGGTGGTGATCGGTAGAAAGCTCCGCCCCTCTCTTCACCCGAGTGTCCAAAACATAAAGCCGCAAATCCGATGACACAACTACAAAGTCGATCATGGAACTGCGGCCTAGAGTGTCCTGCTGCCAAGTGCACATATGGACACCCTTATGTTTGAACATGGTGTTTGTAATGGACAAACTGTGACAAGCACAAAAGTCCAATAACAAAACACCACTCGGGTTTAGATCCGGGCGGCCATTCTTCCCAATCACGCCTCTCCAGGTTTCACTGTCGTTGCCAACATGAGCGTTGAAGTCCCCCAGTAGGACAAGGGAATCACCCAAGGGAGCACTTTCCAGTACTCCCTCGAGTGTACCCAAAAAGGGTGGGTACTCTGAACTGCCGTTTGGTGCATAAGCACAAACAACAGTCAGGACCCGTCCCCCACGCGAAGGCGGAGGGAGGCTACCCTTTCGTCCACTGGGTTGAACTCCAACGTGCAGGCTTTAAGCCGGGGGGCAACCAGAATTGCCACCCCAGCCCGTCGCCTCTCACTGTCGGCAACGCCAGAGTGGAAGAGGGTCCAGTCCCTCTCCAGAGAAGTGGTTCCAGAGCCCTTGCTGTGCGTCGAAGTGAGTCCGACTATATCCAGCCAGACCTTCTCGACTTCGCGCACTAGCTAAGGCTTTTTCCCCCCCAATGCAGTGACGTTCCACGTCCCAAGAGCTAGCTTCTGTAGCCGAGGATCGGACCGCCAAGTGCCCTGCCTTCGGTTGCCGCCCAGCTCACATTGCACCTGACCTCTATGGCCCCTGCTATGGGTGGTGAGCCCATTGGAGGGGTGACCCACGTTGCTTCTTCAGGCTGTGCCCGGCCGGGCCCCATGGGAACAGGCCCGGCCACCAGGCGCTCGTATGTATGTATATATATATATATATATATATATATATATATATATATATATGTATATATATATATATATATATATATATATATATATATATATATATATATATATATATATACGTATATATATATATATATATATATATATATATATATATATATATATATATATATATATATATGTGTATATATATATATATATATATATATATATATATATACAGTAGAGAGAGAGAGAGAGAGAGAGAGAGAGGATCTTTGACGTTTGTGTCTTTGCTGTCGGCCCCTAAAAAACGGTAATATGATATTGTCATGTACTGTATAAAGCAGGGGTCACCAACCTTTTTGAAACCAAGAGCTACTTCTTGGGTACTGATTAATGCGAAGGGCTACCAGTTTGATACACACATTTGCTCAATTTACCTTTAACTCTATGTTATTATTGATAATAAATGATATTTATCTTTGTGGAAACACTGATCATCTTGACGATTTCTCACAATAAATATATATAGAAAGACATAAATATCAATATGCAACACTTTATTTTTATATTTTTTCCAAGTGCAAATTTTTTAAATTGAACATTTTCAAATGATCACTTGTGAAATCACAATATCCCATTTTAACCAGCAAGCCAATAACAATTTTCAACAAATCATCAATTACTTTGCACCATGTTTGTACAAATAATAACTCATGTAAAATGCAAAAGTCAACTCTCAAATTTTTAAATTAATCATGTCACACTTTGAACTGGACATCAAATCTGTTCTCTGTTTCTTTGTCAGTTAGTGGGAAGCCTGGCATTGCATGCTGTTAACTAGTGTGTTGTACTCTGCTGTGTAACTTGACACTGCAACTTTGAGTGAGTCTTGCAGATGTGCATCAGTGAGGCGTGTTCTGTGTTTCTTCTTGATGAAGTTCATGTCAGAAAAGACTGATTCACAAAGATAAGTTGAACCAAACAGGCTTGCAACCTTCATAGCTGCTGCGCATACACCACTGTACTTTTCTGTGTCAACAAGGCACCAAAAGTTTGGTGCAGCCTGGTGGGCTTTAAATTCAAATTGTCAGGAAAGAAGAGGAATGAATTTAAAAGGTAAAAGGTACACCGTACCGTATTTCCTTGAATTGCCGCCGGGGCGCTAATTAATTTAAAACCTCTTCTCACTCCTGCGCTTACCTAAGGCATGCGGTAAAAGTAAGCATGCGCTAATTATTTTAAAACCTCTTCTCACTCCTGCGCTTACCAAAGGCATGCAGTAAAAATTTGACTGTGATGTAAGCTTGGACCTTAAATCCTACTAAATAGCCCTTAATCTTCTTCCCCTTATGCGATTTCAAATTACCGGTATTGAAATCAGCCTCCTCCATTTTGAAAATGATGACAGGGGAAGTGTCACTCGTGACGTCACGAGTCTGACCAGGCGGTAATACTAAGCATGCGCTAATTAATTTGCGAAATGAGTTTGACCCGGCAGTAATTCAAGGCAGGCGCATACAATATGCCCTGCGACAATTCAGGGAAATATGGTATGTGTTTAAAAATCCTAAAACCCTTTTTAAGGTTGTATTTTTTTCTCTAAAATTGTCTTTCTGAAAGTTATAAGAAGCAAAGTAAAAAAAATAAATGAATTTATTTAAACAAGTGAAGACCAAGTCTTTAAAATATTTTCTAGGATTTTCAAATTCTATTTGAGTTTTGTCCCTCTTAGAATTAAAAATGTCGAGTAAAGCGAGACCAGCTTGCCAATAAAAAAATTCAAATTTAAAAAATAGAGGCAGCTCACTGGTAAGTGCTGCTATTTGAGCTATTTTTAGAACAGGCCAGCGGGCGACTCATCTGGTCCTTACGGGCTACCTGGTACCCGCGGGCACCGCGTTGGTGACCCCTGGTATAAAGGATCTTTGACAAGCATATTTTGCTGTCTATAGAAGATCCTATTACAGTATATAGACCAACCTTTTTGAAACCAAGAGCTACTTCTTGGGTACTGATTAATGCGAAGGGCTACCAGTTTGATACACACTTAAAAAATAGCCAATTTGCTCAATTTACCTTTAATAAATAAATATCTATTTATATATCTAAAAAAAATGGGTATTTCCGTCGTACATTTTTTGTCCTTTTACGGAAGGTTTTTTGTAGAGAATAAATGATGAAAAAAACACTTAATTGAACGGTTTAAAAGAGGAGAAAACGGGAAAAAAATTAAAATATAATTTTAAAACATAGTTTAATTTCAATTTCGACTCTTTAAATTTCAAAATTCAACCGAAAAAAAGGAGAGAAAAACTAGCTAATTCAAATCTTTACAAACAATTATAATAATAATAATTTATGGAACATCATTAGTAATTTTTCCTGATTAAGATTAATTTTAGAATTTTGATGACATGTTTTAAATAGGTTAAAATCCAATCTGCATTTTGTTAGAATATATAAAAAATTGGACCAAGCTATATTTCTAACAAAGACAAATCATTATATCTTTTAGATTTTCCAGAACATACATTTTTTAAAGAAATTTAAAAGACTTTGAAATAAGATTTATATTTGATTCTTAAGATTTTCTAGATTTGCCCAAAACATTTTGGGAATTTTAATCATAGCAAGTTTGAAGAAATATTTCACAAATATTTTTTGTCGAAAATGCAGAAGCTAAAAAGAAGAATTAAATTAAAATGTATTTATTATTCTTTACAATAAAAAAAGTACATTTACTTGAACATTGATTTAAATTGTCAGGAAAGAAGAGGGAGGAATTTAAAAGGTAAAAAGGTATATGTGTTTAAAAATCCTAAAATAATTTTTAAGGTTTTATTTTAATTTCTAAAATTGTCTTTCTGAAAGTTATAAGAAGCAAAGTAAAAAAATAAATACATTTATTTAAACAAGTGAAGACCAAGTCTTTAAAATATTTTCTTGGATTTTCAAATTGTATTTGAGTTTTGTCTCTCTTAGAATTAAAAATGTCGAGCAAAGAGAGACCAGCTTGCTAGTAAAAAAAATTAAATTTGAAAAATAGAGGCAGCTCACTGGTAAGTGCTCTTATTTGAGCTATTTTTAGAACAGGCCAGCGGGCTACTCATCTGGTCCTTACGGGCTACCTGGTGCCCTCGGGCACCGCGTTGGTGACCCCTGGTATAAAGGATCTTTGACGAGTATATTTTGCTGTCTATAGAAGATCCTATTACAGTATATAGAGGATCTTCTACAGGTGTTTTTTGCAGCAGGTTTCTGAAAATATGCAAGCTGATTGGTACAACATGCGGCGTGTTCTCACTCCATGTTCATGTTTTGTTTTTGCGGCGATAAAACGGGAAAAGAAAACAAAACAACCCAATGGCTGAACAAGCATCCTCGCTGTGTTTCCTTCTCCCCGCGCCATTTCTTTTTCTCATCTACTCGCTGGCAGTCTGAGACGCTGCCTGTGAGGTCTCACTCTGTCATTACACTCTGTGCTGCTTGTCAAAACTCCTTCACCTGTGTCCTCCTTTTCCCAGCCTCCACGGGCATGTATGGGTCGTAGAAGTGTGTGCGTGTGTGTGTGCGTGTGCATGTGTGTGTGTGTGTGTGTGTGTGTGTGTGTGTGTGGTGTTATCCACGCCTGTCAGCTCACATTTGAGTCCAACAAAACGTATAAATGTTGTCCTGCAAAGTTCTTTTCAGCTGTGTACATGTAGAAAGTCTGCATTGTTTGCTACCGCGCTGACATTGAGGAGTTCAAGTTGCATGGCACGCTTTGTTGTTGTTTTTTTTTTATTTATTTAAGGGCGGAGTTAAGCAAAATATACCCACAACACCGACACGATAGACGGCTGTCACAACTTCGAAAAATAACTTTGATTTGTCCACCTTCTTGCTTTATTAATAAATAGTTCACCATAAAAGTACGCCGCCGTCCTAAAAATGTGCATAATTATCCAAGATGCATTTTTTTTTAAAAGGCGAATAGATAAGTTGTTTGAAAATGTAAATAAACATCTTTGTGTCGTCTTTTTTCTTAATGCATGATTGCTCTATTATTTTCCACTTTTGCAGTTTTTTGACTTGTGTTTTTACTATAGAGCCGTAAGATAGCAAGGTACACCTGTCACATATAGATGATCTTTGACTTGTGTTTTTACCATAGAGCTGTAAAATAGCAATGTACTCCTGAAAGATATAGATGATCTTTGTCTTGTGTTTTTATTAAAGAGCCGTTATGTAGCAAGGTACTCCTGATATATATACATGATCTTTGTCTTGTGTTTTCACTATGGAGCCATAAAATAGCAAGGGAATCCTGACATGTATAGATGATCTTTGACTTGTGTTTTTATTATAGAGCCATAATGTAGCAAGGTACACCTGACATATAAAGATGATCTTTGACTTGTGTTTTTACTATAGAGCCGTAAAATAACCAGGTACTCCTGACAAATATAGATTATCTTTGATTTGTGTTTTTACTATGGAGCCGGAAAGTAGCAAGGGAAAGGGCATGTTCACCACTGTGTTACATCACCTTTTCTTTTAACAACACTCAATAAACAAAAAGGAACTGAGGAAACTAATTGTTGAAGCTTTGAAAGTGGAATTCTTTCCCATTCTTGTTTTATGTAGAGCTTCAGTTGTTCAACAGTCCGGGGTCTCCGCTGTCGTATTTTACATTTTCGATGGGAGACAGGTCTGGACTGCAGGCGGGCCAGGGAAGTACCCACACTCTTTTTTTTATGAAGCCACACTGTTGTAACACATGCTGAATGTGGCTTGGCATTGTCTTGCTGAAATAAGCAGGGGCGTCCATGAAAAAGACGGCGCTTAGATGGCCGCATATGTTGTTCCAAAACCTGTATGTACCTTTCAGCATTAATGGTGCCTTCACAGATGTGTGAGTTACCCATGCCTTGGGCACTAATGCACCACCATACCATCACAGATGCTGGCTTTTGAACTTTGCGTTGATAACAGTCTGGATCGTTCGCTTCCCCTTTGGTCCGGATGACACGATGTCGAATATTTCCAAAAACAATTTGAAATGTCGACTCGTCAGACCACAGAACACTTTTCCACTTTGTATCAGTCCATCTTGGATGATCTCTGGCCCAGAAAAGCCGACGGCGTTTCTGGATGTTGTTGATAAATCGCTTTTGCTTTGCATAGTAGAGCTTTAACTTGCACTTACAGATGTAACGACAAACTGTATTTAGTGAGAGTGGTTTTCTGAAGTGTTCCTGAGCCCATGTGGTGATATCCTTTAGAGAATGATGTCGGTTTTTGATACAGTGCCGTTTGAGGGATCGAAGGTCACGGTCATTCACAATGTTGGTTTCTGGCCATGCCGCTTACGTGGAGTGATTTTTCCAGATTCTCTGAACCTTTTGATAATAGAATGGACCATAGATGTTGAAATCTCAAAATTTCTTGCAATTGCACTTTGAGAAACGTTGTTCTTAAACTGTTTGGCTATTTGCTCACGCAGTTGTGGACAAAGGGGTATACCTCGCCCCATCCTTTCTTGTGAAAGACTGAGCATTTTTTGGGAAGCTGTTTTCATACCCAATCATGGCACCCACCTGTTACCAATTAGCCTGCACACCTGTGGGATGTTCCAAATAAGTGTTTGATGAGCATTCCTCAACTTTATCAGTATTTATTGCCACCTTTCCCTACTTCTTTGCTGGCATCAAATTCTAAAGTTAATGATTACTTGCAAAAAAAAATTTGGGATGAGTTTGAACATCAAATATGTTGTTTTTGTAGCATATTCACCTGAATATGGGTTGAAAATGATTTGCAAATCATTGTATTCCGATTATATTTACATCCAATACAATTCCCCAACTCATATGGAAACGGGGTTTGTATATATATATACATATTTATATGCATAAAAAATCATTTATTTCTCTCCATGCTGAAGTTGGGGTCCACATCCTGACCCCCGCTCTCCGGTTTGAGAGCCATGAATTGTGGGAATTCATAAGGCCAATAAAGACAAGTGCGGGGTGAGTGACACAGTGATTAGTTGCAGCCTGCTGGGACAAGGACACAGTTCATTAAAACCACACCGGAGGCCCCGTTACAGTTGACTCTCACACCCGCATGAGCATCCGTGCGCCCTAAAAGACCTTCCTAAATCTATTAGTGGCCCTCAAGTCAAGCCAAGAAAAGATATTAGATCATAAATACTACTTAGTTAGCCTGGAATGACCCCCAAAACTTTACTTCTTTTCATCGATGTGCCCTTCTTTTGTCGTCAATTCTTAGTGTATTCTACTTTTTGTCCCTCTCTGCTGATCTTTGAACTTACTCAAGGACACAGCTTGTTTTATTATCATTTTAACTTAAAGCACTGCCAACAACATACAACACTGTACTTTTTAATACCACACCACATTTATAGTTCGAATGTGATACACCACATATTTTACACATTTTCATTTTTCTTTACATCATGCCTGAAAAGAAGAATGAAAAGCAACCATTATTTAATCCAACCCATTTTTTCAATTCATACAGTACAGTAGGTAAGGTTGTATTTTTGCCTCATTCCTGTGAGAAACCTGCGTTTGACTTTAGCATTAAGGACTGCGACTATCCAGTACGAGTTGCAGTATGCTCAAACTGCAATTATCCAGTACGACTTGCAGTCTGCTCAAACAACCATATGTGAGCTGATAATACTGTATCATCTCTTTCTCTTTCAGGTCAAGAGTGCATTGTTGAAGATTTTAAAGAAATACAACCTTAGCTAATGTAACAATTAATAACACATATGTTCACTTCCTGTTCTCATTTTGTAGCAATTTAAAACGATGAACCTGATGAACATTTGATCCTCTATTAGATACACAATTTGATAGTAATCCCTTAAAATAATTGACTTTTTTTTTCAAATAAATACAGTAAACCCTTGTTGATTCCTATTAATTAGTTCCAGCCCTTAACGTGATAAAATAATGTTGCCCTAGTAGGAATTATCAATTGTACATTTAATATTTTCATTGCTAAAGTACAAACCCCAAAACCAGTGAAGTTGGCACCGTTCTGTAAATTATAAATACAAACAAAATACAAAAAATCGCTAATCTTTTTCTAACTATATTCAATTGAATAGTCTGCAAAGACAAGATACTTAACGTTCAAAATGGAAAAGTTTTGTTATTTTCTGCTAATATTAGCTCATTTGGAATTTGATGCCTGCAGCATGTTTCAAAAAAGCTGGCACGATGTAGTTGAGGAATGCTCATCAAACACTTATTCGGAACATCCCACAGGTGAACGGGCTAATTGGGAACAGGTGGGTGCCATGATTGGGTATAAAAGCAGCTTCCATGAAATGCTCAGTCATTCACAAACGAGGGTGGGGCGAGGGTCACCACTTTGTTAACAAATGCGTGAGCAAAATTGTCAAACGACATTTCTTAACGAGCTGTTGCAAGGAATTTAGGGATTTCACCATCTACGGTGCGCAATATCATGAAAATGTTTAGAGTGGAGAAATCACTGCACGTAAGTGATGATATTACGGACCTTCTATCCCTCAGGCGTCAAAACACGACATTAGTGTGTTAAGAATATCACCACATGGGCGCAGGAACACGTTCAGAATACCAGTGCCAGTGACTAGTTTGTCGCTACATCTGTAAGTGCAAGTTAAAACTCTACAATGCAAAGTGAAAGCTATTTATCAACAACACCCAGAAACGCTGATGCCAAGTGGAAAAGTGTTCTGTGGTCTGACGAGTCCACATTTCATATTGAATATAGGTTGAAAAGGATTTGCAAATCATCGTATTCTGTTTTTTATTTACGAATTACACAACGTGACAACTTCACAGTTTTTTTTTTTGTTTTTTGATTTTCAAAAAGCTGGTTACAACCTTCTAACCACGTTTTATTTTTATTTTTTGTGAGAACCCTCTGAACGTGACAAATCACCCACATAGTCACATTTACACCCAATTTAATGCATTATAGTAATGCTGATAAAGCTGAGCCAATCAGTGGCCACGGTACTGAAACGCGCCCTCTGATTAGTTTGGTTTTCAACCAGTGGCCAACACTACTGTAGTTGTCAAGAAATGTTATAACATTTCAAAATGTTAATTCCCCCTTGGGGATTAATAAAATATCTCTGATTCTGATTCTGATGTCATTAATTGTTTTGCGTTTGTTGGTGATATCTTATGTTTGGTGTTTTATTTCCTGTCCAGCGCTCTTATTTTGATTGTACTTCCTGTGTAGCGTGTGTTAACCCTCAGTGACCAGACTCCTACTTCAGAGCACAGGCTGCAGCGTCTGTCTTCAATTAACAATCATGTCTACTTAAATTGAAGAGTTTGTCAGAAAATTACTCTTTGTGGACGCTCTCTCTGCTGCTCGCGTAAACCTTTTCTGTTGCCCAGTGTTCAGTAACTTGACATATTAGCCCGTTTCGTTGACTTCCCTATGTTCCAGTGTGTGTCTCGCTACACTCGTTTTATTTTTGTTTTTTTTGCCTTGGATGAAATACTTTTTCCTGCATGCTGCCTCCTGATGTCATTGAGCATCTGTCATGTGACTCAAACATCACAATAGTAAGTAAAAGTTAAAGGCCTGATTTTCTTATTCAAACGGGGATAACAGGTCCAATCTATGTGTCATACTTGATCATTTCGCGATATTGCCATATTTTTGCTGAATGGATTTAGTAGAGAACATTGACGATAAAGTTCGCAACTTTTGGTCGCTAATAAAAAAGCCTTGCCTGTACCGGTAGTAGCAGACGATGTGTGCGTGACGTCACGGGTTGGGGAGCTCTTCAAATCCTCACATTGTTTACAATCATGGCCACCAGCAGCGAGAGCGATTCGGACCGAGAAAGCGACAATTTCCCCATTAATTTGAGCGAGGATGAAACATTCCTGGATGAGGATGGTGAGAGTGAAGGACTAGAAAAAATGAATGAATGAATAAATAAATAAGTTAGTTAATTATATTTATATAGCACTTTTTCTCTAGTGACTCAAAAATTCAGTAAATGCTAGTGCTGTTATCTTGACATAAGTATTTTTTCTGTTTACATGCTTTTTTTTTTCTTCACTATTTGGGCTTTTTGGGCCCTAATTAGAATTTAAAAAATAAGAATCTATTTATATGATGTACTTATTAGTCAATAAGTAACAAACGTGTACTTCATGTTTAGTGACATGCTAATTCTTACTTTTAAACTTTTTTTCCCCCCCAAATTCTATTGTATGTGTTACTCTTCTGACACCACCAGATGGCAGTATAAGTGCCCATATAAGTGGCCATAAGACCCCAATTCAATAGTTTACACACTTTTGGAATTAAAGAGCTAAAAGGTGCTGTCCACGCATGTGGCCAACTAAGCCTTTAGAGGTTAATGCACTAAATGCTTACCCCTTTGGTTGAAGCCCATATTTTGGCCCGCGTAATGCAATGATGGGTGTTTATATCTGTCAGACAGCTCAGCTTCATGTAGCGATTGTGTTCTCTCTCTTTCTCTGCCGCATTGTTTCTTCCTACTGCTCTGCGTCGGGCACTAACCGTGGCCGTGTGAGAGGCAAGCATGCTGATTACTGAGCTAGAAGCACAGGAAATCTCCAGCACTATTCTTGAAGTTGACTGGCCACTGTTATATGTGCATGTGGAGATGTATTCACGAACAAAAATTACTTAGTCATGAGTAGAGTTGTCCGATAAGGGCTTTTTTGCCGATAACCGATATTCCGATATTGTCCAACTCTTAATTACCTATTCTGATATTTACCGATTCTGGTATACAGTCGTGGAATTAACACATTGTTGTGATGACCCGCTGGATGCATTCAACAATGTAACAAGGTTTTCCAAAATAAATCAATTCAAATTATGGGAAAAAATGCCAACACGACACTGCCATATTTATTATTGAAGTCACAAAGTCCATTTTTTTTTTTAACATGCCTCAAAACAGCAGCCTGGAATTTGGGACATGCTCTCCCTGAGAAAACATGAGGAGATTGAGGTGGTGGTGGGGAGCGTGTAGGGGGTCCCAGGGGGTGTATATTGTAGTGTCCTGGAAGAGTTAGTGCTGCAAGAGGGTTCTGGGTATTTGTTCTGTTGTGTTTATGTTGTTATGGTGCGGATGCTCTCCCAAAATGTTTTTGTCAATCTTGTTTGGTGTGGGTTCACAGTGTGGCGCATATTGGTAACAGTGTTGAAGTTGTTTATACGGCCACCCTCAGTGTGACCTGTATGGCTGTTGACCAAGTATATGTTGCATTCACTTGTGTGTGTGGAAAGCCGTAGCTATTATGTGATTGGGCCGGCACTCAAAGGCAGTGCCTTTAAGGTTTATTGGCCCTCTGTAATTCTCCCTACGTCCGTGTACACAACAGTTTTGTTTTGAAAAGTCATACATTTTACTTTTTGAAACAGATACCGATAATTTCCGATGTTACATTTTAAAGCATTTATTGGGCGATAAAATTAGACTGCCAATATTATTGGACATCTAGTCGTAAGCAAAGAACAACATATTTATAAATGCTTACTTTAATAGGCAACTTAAATGGTAGCACTGTTATGCAAAACAAACTTTTCTTCCTTTTTGGTACCTGCTGTTGTGAGTTGGGATTGTTACGGTTGGGTGGGGGGTTTACGGTTTGGGTCGAACAGTTATGCACTTGCCATTTCCCCAAGATGCAGACGGAACTCTGGAAGTAGTGCGCAGGTAGGAAAAAAAGATATGTTTTCATAAATCTAACAAGAAAACAAGAACAAAAACAGGAAGCTAGGGTAGAGCTAAAAACAGGAACAAGAAGCTAGGATAACCAACATGTTGCATGAAGCAAACGAAACAGCCAGACTGAGTGTGGCAAAAGACAGGAATAAATGGCTCCCTGATTAGTGCCCCGGAGCAGGTGAGCATCCCGAACACTAATCAGAGGCAGGTAAAAATAATCAGCTCCTATGGCAACCAAGAAACACAAACACAGGGGTGCTGAGGCAGAACTAAGAGTCTTAAACTAAAACAAAATATGATCCGGATCATCACAAAAATATGGTAAATGGGTTATACTTGTAAAGCGCTTTTCTACCTTCAAGGTACTCAAAGCGCTTTGACACTATTTCCACATTCACACACTGATGGCGGGAGCTTCCATGCAAGGCCTTAACCACGACCCATCAATCAATCAATCAATGTTTACTTATATAGCCCTAAATCACTAGTGTCTCAAAGGGCTGCACAAACCACCACGACATCCTCGGTAGGCCCACATAAGGGCAAGGAAAACTCACACCCAGTGGGACATTGGTGACAATAATGACCCAGTGGGGCGTCGGTGACAATGATGACTATGAGAACCTTAGAGAGGAGGAAAGCAATGGATGTCGAGCGGATCTAACATGATACTGTGAAAGTTCAATCCACAATGGATACAACACAGTCGCGAGAGTCCAGTCCAAAGAGGATCCAAGACACAGCAGCGAGAGTCCCGTTCACAGCGGAGCCAGCAGGAAACCATCCCAAGCGTAGGCGGACCAGCAGCGCAGAGATGTCCCCAGCCGATACACAGGCGAGCAGTACATGGCCACCGGATCGGACCGGACCCCCTCCACACGGGAGAGTGGGACATAGAAGAAAAAGAAAAGAAACGGCAGATCAACTGGTCTAAAAAGGGAGTCTATTTAAAGGCTAGAGTATACAAATGAGTTTTAAGGTGAGACTTAAATGCTTCTACTGAGGTGGCATCGCGAACTGTTACCGGGAGGGTATTCCAGAGTACTGGAGCCCGAACGGAAAATGCTCTATAGCCCGCAGACTTTTTTTGGGCTTTGGGAATCACTAATAAGCCGGAGTCCTTTGAACGCAGATTTCTTGCCGGGACATATGGTACAATACAATCGGCAAGATAAGATGGAGCTAGACCCATCAGGTGCAAGAGTGAAGGGCCTTGGTCAAGGTTTGTGACGAGGTTGGTAGAAGGTGGGGATTGAACCAGGAACCCTCAGGTTGCTGGCAAGGCCACTCTCCCAACTGCGCCACGCCGTCCCCAGATTGGGGGTTTGATTTTAATTTTTGGGACTTATGCATATCCCAAATACACACAAAAAATGGTACCAATTGGTAAGAAATGTTGATTTTGCATACCGTATTTCCTTGAATTGCCGCAGGGCATATAGTATGCGCCTGCCATGAATTACTGCCGGGTCAAACTTGCTTCCCAAAATAATTAGCGTATGCTTAGTATTACCGCCTGGTCAAACTCGTGATGTCACGAGTGACACTTCCCCTGTCATCATTTTCAAAATGGAGGAGGCTGATTTCAATACTGGTAATTTGAAATCGCATAAAGGGAAGAAGATTGAGAGCTATTCAGTAGGATTTAAGGTCCAAGCTTACATCACACTCAAATTTTTACTGCATGCCTTTGGTAAGTGCCGGAGTGAGAAGAGGTATTAAAGTAATTAGCGCATGCTTACTTTTACCACATGTCTTTGGTAAGTACAGGAATAAGAAGAGGTTTTAAATGAATTAGCGCCCCGGCGGCAATTCAAGGAAATACAGTAATCTGTCACGATCCGCTACACGGATCGTTTATTGTTTGCTTTTGTGTATGTTTTGATCACGTTTTGGACTCTGCCGATCCCAGTATTTGAGCACTTCCTTGTTTGTATTCGTCACCATAGCGACTTCATTGCTTCGACCTGCACTGACGCCCGACGCACACTTGTTTTTGATCACCGTTTCTGTATTTATAGGTGCCTCCTCCATTTGTTCTGCCCGAGTTCTTCACTTGCTTTATGCAACACGCACGTTTGATTATCTGGTCCTGTTTTTGGCTTGCTAAGTTCCACCTTAGCTTTTGGGCGCATGACACGCGCAGCTTTTGGACTTTTACCCAGTGCTAGTGTTAGCCTAGCTACCCGTGCGTTGTATGCGCTATCTTTTGTCTTTGCATCAGTGTTCTTTTGTCATTTTATAAATTAAATCCAGCTCCTACCTGCTAACTTGCTTGTCTGGTCCCATGCATCTTGAGTTGACACCTCCGCGCATCGCAATGCGCACCGAACGTGACAGGAAGAACTCAGCATCTTGTCATCTCGCATGGAGCCGTCGCCGCGCATGAACGCGCCTCTCCCGACGACTTCTTCCGCGGACAGCAACAAGTCCACTCCAGCCAAGTTTTCCCCATTGAGGTTTGGCAAATCCGGTTCTTTTTGTTTTAAACCAGTTATCTACTTGGCAGTTTGGCAGAAGCTACCTGCCATAGACATTCCTCCACTTCCGCGTGTCGACGTCGCCCCTCCCACAGGGGATGAAGTCATTCTCCAATAATTTTTTTTAGAAGCAGTTTTTTCCCTCTGTAAGCCCCCCACTAAGGCTTTTCACTCTAAAAGTAATTTTTATGACAGATTTTCTTCCAAATTTTGTTTTCCTCAGTCCTTTGATTATCAAACCCCACCCTCTGTGACATTGGCTCCACCCCCAGTAACTTTGTCTCCCACCAAGTCTGCCCCCCTCCTAACCTCCCTCCTCCCTCCCATGGGGTCAGTCTCTGGTCACAAGGAGCCCGTCTGGAATCCAGGTCTTGAGGGGAGGGCTAGTGATAGTAGCTGTGCTACGGAGGTGGCACAGCTACGAACCACTAAGCCGCGATGTCCTCCTAGGCCTCCTCCACCGGCACCTCGGCTAGCTGTTCCTACTCACAGTCCATGTTCTAACCCAGGCCCTAGTTCTAGTTCTGGTCCTGACCCGACCTCTGGTCCGACTTGTAGACCGACTCCTGGTCCAACTCGTAGACTGACGCGTAGTCCGATTCCTGGTCCAAGTCCTGGTCCGAGCCCGGGTCCATGTCTTAGTCCTGGCCATAGATCTTGTATTAGTCCTTGTTCTAGTTCCTGTCCAAGTTATTGTTGTAGTCCTGGTCCTCCTCGTTGTCATCTTTGTTCTAGTCCAACTCGTAGACTGTGTAGTCCGAGTCCTCTTTCTAGTTGTAATAGTATTCAGAGTCCTTGTCCGAGTTCAGTTCCTCCTGGTAGTCATCGTAGTCCTAGTCCCACTCGTAGACTGATGTGTAGTCCGAGTCCTGTTCCGAGTTCTGTTTCTTTTCGTGGTCGTAGCCCGAACCCTAGTCCTTGTCCAAGTTCTTGCCCGAGCCCCAGTATGACTGTTAGTCCTGGTTCTTGCCCAAGTCCTTGCTCAAGCCCTAGCATTACTGATAGCCCGTGTCGTTGTCTTAGTCTCACTCCTAGTCTTTGTTTTATCCCCGGTTCTAGTCTGACTCGTAGACTGAGTCGTAGTCCGAGTCCTAGCCTCAAGCTGGTTCACGCACCAGTCCCTGACTTTTGGCTGGCTCACCCTCCAGCACCTGACCTCTGCCTGGATCACACTCCAGCGCTTGCCTCAACGACAACGACTCTGCCTTATCCCTCAATGTCGACGACGGTGCCTGCTCCGCGGCTGAAGCCAACGCCTGCTCCTGATCGTCTGCCGGCCCTCTGCACCTCATCGTCTGCCGGCATCAGCACCAGCATCGGTGCCTGCTTCGGCTGCAGCCCCCACACCTTTGTCTGCTGCTGCCAAGCCTCCCCTGGGTAGGCCACGAGTGTGGCCATACCCCGGGTGTCCACCACAGCAGGCGCGTCCACCTCCACGTCGGCCACGGGTGTGACCGTACCCCGGGCGTCCACCTCAGCCGGCGCGAACACCTCCACTCCGGACATGGCTGTGGCCCTATCCCGGGCGTCCTCCTTGCAGGTGGCCTCTGCAGTTACGGCCACCCAGACTGTGTTTGCAGCGACGTTCCACCCGCCGCCGCCACTTATTGTGTTCCCGGTGGATTCGGGGACACGGTACTTGCCGACCCTCCGCCAAGTCCTCCCGCCGCCCTCCCGTCACGTTTGGACTGTCTTGTTTTGGGAAGGGGTTGTCTGTATATTGGGTTTTTTGGGGCATCTGGGATCTGCCCCTTAAGTGGGGGGGTAATGTCACGATCCGCTACACGGATTGTTTATTGTTTGCTTTTGTGTATGTTTTGATCATGTTTTGGACTCTGCCGATCCCAGTATTTGAGCACTTCCTTGTTTGTATTCGTCACTATAGCGACTTCATTGGTTCCACCTGCACTGACGCCCGGCGCACACTTGTTTTTGATTACCGTTTCTGTATTTATAGGTGCCTCCTCCCTTTGTTCTGCCTGAGTTCTTCACTTGCTTTATGCAACACGCACGTTCGATTATCTGGTCCTGTTTTTGGCTTGCTAAGTTCCACCTTAGCTTTTGGGCGCATGATGCGCAGCTTTTGGACTTTTACCCAGTGCTAGTGTTAGCCTAGCTCCCCGTGCGTTGCACGCGCTTTCTTTTCTTTGCATCAGTGTTCTTTTGTCATTTTATAAATTGATTCCAGCTCCTACCTGCTAACTTGCTTGTCTGGTCCCATGCATCTTGAGTTGACACCTCCGCGCATCGCAATGCGCACCGAACGTGACAGTAATCCATGATATGTAGACCACAAGGAAGTGTTTGAAATGTAGAAAAAGCTCAAAAACACGAAACAATTGAGTTTATTATTAAGAAAAAAGAGAGAAGTTGTTACAAAGAATAACATATAATAAACGATGAAGGACTGGAAAATGCCAATATTGCATTTCAGTTTGTTTGGTGTGTGTATGCAGTGTTTCTCTGAGAGGATTAGCAGTATTCCTGCATGTAGTATTCCAATATAGTTCAACAGGATGCATTCCAGTAACGTACACAAATTTAATCTTAAAGTAAAAGATTACCATGACCGACTGCCGGGACGAATGGTCAATAACATCCCCATCATTTATGGTTGCTAATCCTCCATGCTGGGGTCACATGGGAGCAAATCCCACTGCATGCGGCACTCAGGTGAAAGGTCATATTCTCAGAGGAATCATGTTTATTCTACAGTAATCCACACTGCACATCTGTATTTACTGCAGATATTTGTGTTTGACAGCAGGTGTTTAATATAATATTGTACAGTATTCCTATTTGTGTTGTATATGTATGTGTGTACAAACCCCATTTCCATATGAGTTGGGAAATTGTGTTAGATGTAAATATAAGCGGAATACAAGGATTTGCAATCATTTTCAACCCATATTCAGTTGAATATGCTACAAAGACAACATATTTGATGTTCAAACTGATAAACATTACTTTTTTTGCAAATAATCATTAACTTTAGAATTGGATGCCAGCAACACATGACAAAGAAGTTGGGAAAAGTGGCAATAAATACTGATAAAGTTGAGGAATGCTCATCAAACACTTATTTGGAATATCCCACAGGTGTGCAGGCTAATTGGGAAAATGTGGGTGCCATGATTGGATATAAAATAGCTTGCCCAAAAAATGTGCACCCCTTTGTCCACAACTGTGTGAGCAAATAGTCAAACAGTTTAAGAACGTTTCTCAAAGTGCAATTGCAAGAAATTTAGGTATTTCAACATCTATGGTTCATAATATCATCAAAAGGTTCAGAGAATCTGGAGAAATCACTCCACGTAAGCGGCGTGGCCAGAAACCAACATTGAATGACCGTAACCTTCGATCCCTCAGACGGCACTGTATCAAAAACTGACATCAAACTAAAGGATATCCCCACATGGACTCAGGAAGACTTCAGAAAACCACTGTCACTAAATAAAGTTAATCGCTAAATCTGTAAGTGCAAGTTAAAGCACTACTATGCAGAGCAAAAGCAATTTATCAACAACATCGAGAACTGCTGCTGGCTTTTCTGGGCCCGAGATCATGTAAGATGGACTGATGTAACGTGTTCTGTGGTCTGATGAGTCCACATTTCAAATTTCTTTTTGGAAACTATGGACATTTGTGTCCTCGGGAACAAAGAGGTAAAGAACCATCCGGATTGTTGTAGGCGCAAAGTTCAAAAAGCAGCATCTGTGATGGTATGGGGGTGAATTAATGCCTAAGGCATGGGTAACTTACACATCTGCGAAAGCACTATTAATGCTGAAAGGTACATACAAGTTTTGGAGCAACATACATTGGCATTCAAGCAACGTTATCATGGATGCCCCTGCTTATTTCAGCAAGACAATGCCACACCACGTGTTACAACAGCGTGGCTTCATAGTAAAAAGGGTACTACACTGGCCTATGTGTAGTCCAGACCTGTCTCCCACTGAAAATTTTGAAACCTAAAATACGACAACAGAAACCCCGGACTTTTGAACAACTTAAGCTGTACATCAAGCAAGAATGGAAAAGAATTCCACCTGAAAAGCTTCAAAAATGTGTATCCTCAGTTCCCAAACGTTTGAGTGTTTTTAAAAGAAAAGGTGATGCAACACAGTGGTGAACATGCCCTTTCCCAACTACTTTGGCACGTGTGGCAGCCATGAAATTCTAAAATAATAATTATTTGCAAAAAAAAAAAAACAAAGTTTGAGTTTGAACATCAAATATCTTGTCTTTGTAGTGCATTCAATTGAATATGGGTTGAAAAGTATTTGCAAATTGTATTCCGTTTATATTTATATCTAACGCAATTTCCCAACTCAGGGTTTGTATAAATGTGTGTATTGTGTGTGTGTGTGTGTGTGTGTGTGTGTGTGTATATATATAATATATATAATATATCATAAGTATATACATAGTCTGTGTATGTATATACAGTATAATATATATATTTGTCTGTGTATACTGTACATATCTGTGTGTGTGTATATATATATACAGATAAATATATCTATCTATCCATCCATCCATCCATTTTCTACCGCTTATTCCCTTTGGGGTCGCGGTGGGCGCTGGTGCCTATCTCAGTTACAATCGGGCGGAAGGCGGTGTACACCCTGGACAAGTCGCCACTTCATCGCTATATATAAATGTGTATATATGTGTGTGTGTATACAGTGTGGGTATATATATATATATATATATATATATATATATATATATATATATATGTGTGTGTGTGTGTATACATCGGTAGACATGTGTATATATCTTTGTGTGTATACATCATTGTGGAGGGTCTAGTCACTCCATTGCTGAAGAGGTTTTTAAGAGGCGTGACACCAAGCTGCTTAATTAGCTTAATTTCTTTGCTCTTGTCACGTCAATAGTCTTTAATGCAGTGTGTCCTCACACACACACACATATACACACACACACACACACACTGGTGATTAGTGTTCATCCTGTGCATGTGTGTATTTGTGTGGGCTACACTTGTCAATGTCATTTGGTGAAAGTTACGCAAAAGGTGCGTGCATATCGTTGTAAATAGGACATAAAATAGACCAGGATGTGTTTTTTATTTTGCAGTGGATGTTATCAATGTTTATTATTAATAAACAAAAATGGGCCTTCAGGCTTATGAGGGCTTACTGGGCACTCTTCTCCCAGCACCAGCTTTAACATGCTGGTTCATATTTGTTCAAAAGACCTGGAGTAATCAATGGAATGTTGTGTGCTCACAAATAAAATGTTATTGATGTTTGTGACTGCTGGTTGCCAATAGACTTTGACAAATGCCACTGATGACTCACAGCTACCGTCTCCTATTGGCTCTCAGAGCTTTTTCAATTCATCAGCTTTAACTGACTTCATAACTCCTCACAATGCACTCATATAATTGTGTGTGCTGCTGTGCATCCAGGAACTCATAAATGTAATGATTGCATTCGCGCTTTAAACTGCATTACATGCATTAAAACATATAATCATAGTATGCTGGCAGATGCAGTCAGTGTCTTGTATTTATGACCACTACTACTATTATTTCACCAGAAAAGGCAAGGCTGTGTCTCAAAGAGAATACTTCAGTACACTTCAAAATGTGCTACATATATGCATGAAACACATGTTAATCTGTTATATATATTTATATATTAACAGTGATTTAAAATTACATTATATAATCACAAAGTCTCTACTACACTGAGTTTTGGTACTCCTATTACGCACCTATCTAGACCTGCTAATTTGCGACCGTAGCTTAAAAATTGATTTCTTTGTTTTCCCTGAATCTTAATTTGACATCTTAACAAGACATTTTGGGTGATTGTACGCTTTTTTTGTCCAAGTTCTAGTCAGCATTTGGGCAGCATCATTCTATAAAACATTCCATTCTTCCATCTTCTTCCGCTTACCCGAGGTCGGGTTGCGTGGGCAGCAGGGAAGCCCAGACTTCCCTCTCCCAGCCACTTAGTCCAGCTCTTCCCGGGGGATCCCGAGGCGTTCCAAGGCCAGCCGGGAAACAGTCTTCCCAACGTGTCCTGGGTCTTTCCCAAGGCCTCCTACTGGTCGGACGTGCCCTAAACACCTCCCTAAGGAGCCATTCGGGTGGCATCCTGACCAAATGCCCGAACTACCTCATCTGGCTCCTCTTGACGTGGAAGAGCAGCGGCTTTACTTTGAGCTCCTCCCGGATGGCAGAGCTTCTCACCCTATCTCTAAGGAAGAGCCCTGCCACCTGGTGGAGGAAGCTCATTATGGCCGCTTGTACCCGTGATCTTATCCTTTCGGTCATGACCCAAAGCTCATGACCATAAGTGAGGATGGGAACGTAGATCGACCGGTAAATTGAGAGCTTTGCCTTCCGGCTCAGCTCCTTCTTCACCACAACAGATCGATACAGCATCTGGATTACTGAAGACGCCGCACCGATCCGCCTGTCGATCTCACGATCCACTCTTCCCTTATTTGTGAACCAGACTCCGAGGTACTTGAACTCCTCCACTTGGGGCAGGGTTTCCTCCCCAACCCGGAAATGGAACTCCACACCTTTTCCGGGCGAGAACCATGGACTCAGACTTGGAGGTGCTGATTCTCATCCCAGTCGCTTCACACTTTGCTGCGAACAGGTCCAGTGAGAGCTCAAGATCCTGGCCAGTCAAAGCCATCAGGACTGTATCATCTGCAAAAAGCAGAGACCTAATCCTAGAGCCACCAAACCAGATCCCCTCAAATCCTTGACTGTGCCCAGAAATTCGGTCCATAAAAGTTATGACAGAATTGGTGACAAACGGCACCCTTGGCGGAGTCCAACCCTCACTGGAAGCGTGTCCGACTTACTGCCGGCAATGCGGACTAAGCTCTGACACTGATCGTACAGGGAGCGAACCGCCACAACAAGACCGTCCGATACCCCATACACTCTGAGCACTCCCCACAGGATTTCCCGAGGGACACTGTCAAATGCCTTCTTCAAGTCTACAAAGCACATGTAGACTGGTTGGGCAAACTCCCATGCACCCTCAAGGACTCTGCTGAGAGTATAGAGCTGGTCCACAGTTCCACGACCAGGACGAAAACCACACTGTTCCTCCTGAATCTGAGGTTCGACTATCTGACATAGCCTCCTCTCCAATACACTTGAAAAGACCTTACCGGGAAGGCTATAGAATATTATTTTTCCTAAATGGGCATACATTTCCCATTCAGGTTTCATCAACCAAATGTTCCTCATTTAGCAACGTAATCACAAATGTCTCAAAGGGCTGCACAAGCCACAACGACATCCTCTGCTCGGATCCCACATCAGTGCAAGAAAAAAAAACTAAATCCAATGGGAACAACGAGAAACTTTTGGAAGGGACCGCAGGTGTGGACATTATGAGTTGGAAGTTATGCTGGTATGTTATTTTCAGCACTGTACGGACAAACAATAATGGTACGCAAAGCTACAGTAGCTTAAAAATGGCAGCAGAACCAAAACTGCAAGCTGTTCCTGCCCAAAACAAAGGTGAAGGTTACAGTGCGGAAACATTTCAGATTACAGATGTCCGACAATGGCATTTCTGCCGATTTCCGATATTGTCCAACTCTTAATTACCGATACCGGTATTAACCAATACCGATATATACAGTCGTGTAATTAACACATTATGCCTAATTTTGTTGTGATGCCCCGCTGGATGCATTAAACAATTTAACAAGGTTTTCCAAAATAAATCAACTCAAGTTGTAGAAAAAATGACAACATGGCACTGCCATATTTATTATTGAAGTCACAAAGTGCAATATTTTTTCAACATGCCTCAAAACAGCAGCTTGGTGTTTGGCACATGCTCTCCCTGAGAGAGCTTATTGAGGTTGAGGTGGGCAGGGCTTGGGGAGGAGGGTTGAGGTTGTGGGGTGGGGTAATGGTAGCGGTGGGAGGGCTGTATATTGTAGCGTCCCGGAAGAGTTAGTGCTGCGAGGGATTCTGGGTGTTTGTTCTGTTGTTTATGTTGTGTTGCAATGCTGGATATTCTCCCAAAATGTGTTTGTCATTCTTGTTTGGTGAGGGTTCACAGTGTGGCGCATATTTGTAACAGTGTTAAAGTTGTTTACACGGCCACCCTCAGTGTGACCTATATAGATGTCGACCAAGTATGCGTTGCATTCACTTGTATATGTGATAAGCTGTATATATTATGTGCCTTGGCCTGCACGCAAAGGCCTTCAAGGTTTATTGGCACTCTGTACTTCTCGACGTCCGTGTACACAGCGGCGTTTTAAAGAGTCATAAATTTTACTTTTTGAAACCGATACCGATAATTTTGAACAGATACCAATAATTTCTGATATTTCATCTCAAAGCATTTATCAGCCGATATTATCGGACATCTCCATTTCGGATTATTAAAAAAAAAACCTTGCCTTCCATCCTTTTGATTTTGTCAGTCTCTGGCCCTATGTAGAAGGTGTTTGGTCTACTACATCCAATACGGTGAAGCTTTAGATTTTAGATGTCTTTTATTGAAAAGCAGACAAAAATAAAGTTTTAGCTTAACATTCATTTTTCAACAATATAATGGTGGTGACTTGTTCAGGGTGTACGCCGCCTTCCGCCCGAATGCAGCTGAGATACGCTCCAGCACCGCCCGCGACCCCAAAGGGGACAAGCGGTACAAAATGGATGGATGGATAATTAAATAGGATGAAAGTGGAGCATATTTCCACATGTGAATCCCATGACTCACAATTTGATCTGATTCTGATTCTAGGGGTGAATATTCAATTCAGAATCGATATACCACAGTTCTTGTTTGTTAAAATGTTAAAAATCTTGTTAAAACAGAGTATGTTTAAAAACTACCAGTTTTGTGTGCTGACATGTGACATATATGCACAACGAGTAAGTACGCTTATGACTAAAAAAAATAAAAATTCTATAAATCAATGAATGTTTATTATAATTCGATTTATAATCTGAGTGAATAAGGATTCAGATGTTAATCGATCGTTTTGAGTGCCGCAATGATTTAAAATACAAGATAGAAATAACTTAAGTATTTTAAAACAAATCAGTGTGTGTGTGTTTACTAGGGGTGTAACGGTACGTGTATTTGTATTGAACCGTTTTGGTATGGGGGTTATGTTCGGAGGTGTACCGAACGAGTACACCTGCTAGCAGCGACCAGGCTAGGACAACATGTAAAAGCCAGAACTGGAAGACCCTCCTGCCTCGTTAAGATCTCCCATTTGGGAACACTTTGGCTGCGCGATACAACAATGGAGGACTGATGTTTGCCGATATTGTTCAGCAGCTGCTTTTGACAACACGGCAAACATGTGTTGCACCTTTCCTACTTCCGGCTAACCAGATTGTATTAAAACACCGCAGGGGAGACACTATTCCAGGGCTGATGTATCCTCGGGGGCAACACCGTTAACTTTAATCCGGCGTTGGGAAAAGCGCTATATAAATATCATTCACTTCACATGTTGCCCACATTAACCCTGGCAAAGGACCCTCTGTGTATAAGTATGGTAAGCCATTGTTTTAAAATTTGGAAAATAAATAACCCAAAAAGGACCCTATTATGGCAAAGGACCCTCTGTGTATAAGTATGGTAAGCCATTGTTTTAAAATTTGGAAAATAAATAACCCAAAAAATGTATATTTTGTAGTTTTCTTACTGTACCGAACCGAAATTTTTGTGTACCGTTGTGTGTGTGTGTGTGTGTATGTGTATATATGTGTATATATATATATATATATATATATATATATATATGTATGTATGTATGTATGTATGTATGTATGTATATATATATATATATATATATATATATGTATATATATGTGTATATATATATATATATATGTGTGTATGTATATATATGTATATTTATGTATATATATGTGTGTATGTATACGTATATATGTGTGTGTGTGTGTATATATATATATATATATATATATATATATATATATATATATATATATATATATATATATATATATATATATATATATATATATATATATATATATATATATATATATATATATATATATATATATATATATATGTATATATATATATATATATATGTATGTATATATATTAGGGGTGGGCAAATTAATGCGTTAATTATGAGTTAACTCATCAATCTATTAACGCCGACAATTATTTTATCGCACATTTGCGTATGTTGTTTAGATGCTTTTATTTAGTTAACGCCTTTTCTGAACAAGGTGGCGTCGCCCGGCGTCGAAGGGCTCCTGGTAAAGATGGAACATTTGGCAAAAATACCGGACAATTCTGCAAATTTCATGGCTGGCTTACAGCGTGGTCACTCCGGGATCACTTACTACCGCCAGACAATTCTGAATGTGGATAGATCGGGCCGTTTTGGACTGAATTACGCGTGCTTGCTAGACCGGCTAGCTAGCAGGGGAATACTTTGCCGGCTACATCCAGCGGCCTGTGAAGCAGCAGAGTATATGTGTTGTCTGTCTATTTATGAATAATGCAGACGAGGAGTTCCCCAGGGTTCGGTCCTTGGCCCTGCACTCTTCAGCATCTACATGCTGCCGCTAGGTGACATCATACGCAAATACGGTGTTAGCTTTCACTGTTATGCTGATGACACCCAACTCTACATGCCCCTAAAGCTGACCAACATGCCGGATTGTAGTCAGCTGGAGGCGTGTCTTAATGAAATTAAACAATGGATGTCCGCTAACTTTTTGCAACTCAACGCCAAAAAAACGGAAATGCTGATTATCGGTCCTGCTAGACACCGAACTCTATTTAATAATACAACTCTAACATTTGACAACCAAACAATTAAACAAGGCGACACGGTAAAGAATCTGGGTATTATCTTCGACCCAACTCTCTCCTTTGAGGCACACATTAAAAGCGTTACTAAAACGGCCTTCTTTCATCTCCGTAATATTGCTAAAATTCGCTCCATTCTGTCCACCAAAGACGCTGAGATCATTATCCATGCGTTTGTTACGTCTCGCCTCGATTACTGTAACGTATTATTTTCGGGTCTCCCCATGTCTAGCATTAAAAGATTACAGTTGGTACAAAATGCGGCTGCTAGACTTTTGACAAGAACAAGAAAGTTTGATCACATTACGCCTGTACTGGCTCACCTGCACTGGCTTCCTGTGCACATAAGATGTGACTTTAAGGTTTTACTACTTACATATACAATACTACACGGTCTAGCTCCATCCTATCTTGCCGATTGTATTGTACCATATGTCCCGGCAAGAAATCTGCGTTCAAAGGACTCCGGCTTATTAGTGATCCCCAAAGCCCAAAAAAAGTCTGCGGGCTGTAGAGCTTTTTCATTTCGGGCTCCAGTATTCTGGAATGCCCTCCCGGTAACAGTTCGAGATGCTACCTCAGTAGAAGCATTTAAGTCTCACCTTAAAACTCATTTGTATACTCTAGCCTTTAAATAGACTCCCTTTTTAGACCAGTTGATCTGCCGTTTCTTTTCTTTTTCTTCTATGTCCCACTCTCCTTTGTGGAGGGAGTCCGGTCCGATCCGGTGGCCATGTACTGCTCGCCTGTGTATCGGCTGGGGACATCTCTGCGCTGCTGATCAGCCTCCGCTTGGGGTGGTTTCCTGCTGGCTCCGCTGTGAACGGGACTCTCTCTGCTGTGTTGGATCCGCTTTGGACTGGACTCTCGCGACTGTGTTGGATCCATTATGGATTGATCTTTCACAGTATCATGTTCTCATAGTCATCATTGTCACCGACGTCCCACTGGGTCATTATTGTCACCGATGTCCCACTGGGTGTGAGTTTTCCTTGCCCTTATGTGGGCCTACCGAGGATGTCGTAGTGGTTTGTGCAGCCCTTTGAGACACTAGTGATTTAAGGCTATATAAGTAAACATTGATTGAAACAATCGGAAAATTCCCATATCAATTCCTAGATATGGTCATAATTATTTTAAGTGCACTACGCAGAATAAACACAACATTATTAATATTGCTACTACATATAATTTGATCAAAAATTCCCTAAAACAGCCCACTACCTATAATATAGTTTTTTTTAAACATAAGATCCCTGATGAAAAAAATGTTTCTGCTGTTACCTCAGATATTGCCTGTTCAGATGTTATGATCGTGGCTCAGAGATTTGTATGTAGATTATATTTATTTTCCATAACAAACAGGATAACTTAAATACCCTGGCAGTGGTAGTAATAAGCTTAAAAGTTTGTATTTACATTTTTTGAGTTGATTTTCATAAAATATGCTATTTAACTGCTACCGTTTAACAAGGACTGATTTAAATTGTGTTTGCGCAACAAATGTTTTGGCGCTTTTGTTCATGTGGGGGAATATTCCAATAAAGGTGCACTACACACTACTTTTGAATTCATTATTGGGCTTTGCGTATACAATGCAGTTAATCGCGATTAATCAAAGAAATAGTGCGATTAACTTCGATTAAAATTTTTAATCGTTGCCCAGACCTAATATATATATATATATATATATATATATATATATGAGTATATATATATATATATATATATATATATATATATATATATATATATATATATATATATATATATATATATATATATATATATATATATATATATATATATATATATATACTCATATATATATATAGATATATATATCTATATATATATATATGAGTATATATATATATATATATATATATATATACTCATATATATATATAGATATATATATCTATATATATATATGAGTATATATATATATATATATATGTATATATATATGTATGTATGTATATATGTATGTTTGTATAAATGTGTGTGTGTGTGTGTGTATGTATGGATATGCAGTGTTTCCTAAAGGTCAGTCATCTATTTGTGGTGGTGTGGTCGTGGGGGGGAGGCGGCGGCGGCGATGACCAAGAAGAACGCGGAGTTGTAATGTAATTACAACACTTTATTTACATATTTATATACATATTTATATAATATGTAATTACAATCTCCATTCACAGACCGAGTCGCATTGCTTTTATAAGCGGTCGAGCGAGTCAAAAGCCAAATGTTTTTTTTAAATTTTTTGTTTTTGTTTTTTGTGGCAGCCGTAATTCTTTCGTAATTCTTTCGTGGCGAGCCGCCACAAATAAATGAATGTGTGGGAAACCCTGATATGTATATATATATGTATATATATATGTATATATATATATACATATGTATAAACTTTATGGCTGGCTCGCATCGTGGTCACTCCGTGATCACGTACGACCGCCAGACACTTCTGGATGTGGACACATCGGGCCGTTTTGGACCGATAGACACTTGCGTGCTAGACTTGCTAACTAGCATGGGATTACATCGGCGGCTACATCCAGCGGCCTGTGAAGCAGGGGAGTCTAGTAGCAGCGGGGGCCGTCTACGGAGCAGACGCCAGCGGTGTGATCGGAAACGCGGATGTCGAGCGGGGCTAAAAACAAAGCAGAAGGCTAATCCCCACAGAACACCACTTTCCTCCATCCCGAAGACGGATTTAGATGGAAAATGCGCGACTACTGGTCTGGGTAAGGAGTCTGTTAAATTAGAACAAGTTGTTTCTGCTTTGAGTGTTTCAGAGTTGGACATGTGTTTTACTGAGGTGGCTAACTATGATGCGTGCAGTTTATCAAAGCAACAAACAAACAATCGGAAAATCCCCGTTACTGAGGTGGCTAACCATGATGCGTGCAGTTTATCAAAGCAACAAACAAACAATCGGAAAATCCCCGTTACTGAGGTGGCTAACCATGATGCGTGCAGTTTATCAAAGCAACAAACAAACAATCGGAAAATCCCCGTTACTGAGGTGGCTAACCATGATGCGTGCAGTTTATCAAAGCAACAATCAAACAATCGGAAAATTCCTGTCGTATCAATTCCTAGATATGGTCGTAACTATACTAAATGCACTGGGCATAATAAACACAACATTATTAATATTGCTACTACGGATAATTTGATCAAAAACTCCCTAAAACAGCCCACTACCTATAATATAGGTTTTTTAAACATAAGATCATTGTCTCCCAAAACGTTGTTAGTTAATGATATTATCAGAGACAACAATCTTAACGTCATCGGTCTCAGCGAAACCTGGCTTAAACCAAACGACTTTTTTGCGCTAAATGAGGCATGTCCTCCTAACTTTACACATGCGCATATTGCCCGTCCGCTCAAAAGGGGTGGGGGGGTCGCACTAATATACAACGAAAACTTTAACCTTAGTCCTAACATAAATAATAAATATAAATCGTTTGAGGTGCTTACTATGAGGTCTGTCACACCGCTGCCTCTACACCTGGCTGTTATCTACCGCCCCCCAGGGCCCTATTCGGACTTTATTAATGAATTCTCAGAGTTCGTTGCTGATCTAGTGACACACGCCGATAATATAATCATAATGGGGGACTTTAATATCCATATGAATACCCCATCGGACCCACCGTGCGTAGCGCTCCAGACTGTAATTGATAGCTGTGGTCTCACACAAATAATAAATGAACCCACGCATCGCAACGGTAATACGATAGACCTAGTGCTTGTCAGGGGCATCACCGTTTCCAAAGTTACGATACTCCCGTATACTAAAGTATTGTCCGATCATTACCTTATAAAATTCGAGGTTCAGACGCATGTTCGTCAAACTAATAATAATAATAACTGCTATAGCAGCCGCAACATTAATACAGCCACAACGACAACTCTTGCGGACCTACTGCCCTCGGTAATGGCACCATTCCCAAAGTATTTGGGCTCTATTGATAACCTCACTAACAACTTTAACGACGCCCTGCGCGAAACCATTGATAACATAGCACCGCTAAAGTTAAAAAAGGCTCCAAAAAAGCGCACCCCGTGGTTTACAGAAGAAACTAGAGCTCAGAAATTATTATGCAGAAAGCTGGAACGCAAATGGCGCACGACTAAACTTGAGGTGCACCATCAAGCATGGAGTGATGGTTTAATAACTTATAAACGCATGCTTACCTTAGCTAAAGCTAAATATTACTCAAATCTCATCCACCGTAATAAAAACGATCCTAAATTTTTGTTTAGTACGGTAGCATCGCTAACCCAACAAGGGACTCCTTCCAGTAGCTTAACCCACTCAGCTGATGACTTTATGCAATTCTTTAGTAAGAAAATTGAAGTCATTAGAAAGGAGATTAAAGACAATGCGTCCCAGCTACAACAGGGTTCTATTAACACTAACACGATTGCATATACGGCGGACACTGCCCTCCAAAATAGTTTCTCTCGTTTTGAGGAAATAACATTAGAGGAATTGTTACAACGTGTTAAGGGAATAAAACAGACAACATGTTTACTTGACCCTCTTCCAGGGAAACTGATCAAGGAACTCTTTGTATTATTAGGTCCATCAGTGCTAAATATTATAAACTTATCACTCTCCTCGGGCACTGTTCCCCTAGCATTCAAAAAAGCGGTTATTCATCCTCTTCTTAAAAGACCTAACCTCGATCCTGACCTCATGGTAAATTACCGACCGGTGTCTCACCTTCCCTTTATTTCAAAAATCCTTGAAAAAATTGTTGCGGAGCAGTTAAATGAACACTTAGCGTCTAACAATCTATGTGAAACCTTTCAATCCGGTTTCAGGGCAAATCACTCGACGGAGACCGCCCTCGCAAAAATGACTAATGATCTATTGCTAACGATGGATTCTGATGCGTCATCTATGTTGCTGCTCCTCGATCTTAGCGCTGCTTTCGATACCGTCGATCATAATATTTTATTAGAACGTATCAAAACACGAATTGGTATGTCAGACTTAGCCCTGTCTTGGTTTAACTCTTATCTTACTGATAGGATGCAGTGTGTCTCCCATAACAATGTGACCTCGGACTACGTTAAGGTAACGTGTGGAGTTCCCCAGGGTTCGGTCCTTGGCCCTGCACTCTTCAGCATCTACATGCTGCCGCTAGGTGACATCATACGCAAATACGGTGTTAGCTTTCACTGTTATGCTGATGACACCCAACTCTACATGCCCCTAAAGCTGACCAACACGCCGGATTGTAGTCAGCTGGAGGCGTGTCTTAATGAAATTAAACAATGGATGTCCGCTAACTTTTTGCAACTCAACGCCAAAAAAACGGAAATGCTGATTATCGGTCCTGCTAGACACCGAACTCTATTTAATAATACAACTCTAACATTTGACAACCAAACAATTAAACAAGGCGACACGGTAAAGAATCTGGGTATTATCTTCGACCCAACTCTCTCCTTTGAGGCACACATTAAAAGCGTTACTAAAACGGCCTTCTTTCATCTCCGTAACATCGCTAAAATTCGCTCCATTCTGTCCACTAAAGACGCTGAGATCATTATCCATGCGTTTGTTACGTCTCGCCTCGACTACTGTAACGTATTATTTTCGGGTCTCCCCATGTCTAGCATTAAAAGATTACAGTTGGTACAAAATGCGGCTGCTAGACTTTTGACAAGAACAAGAAAGTTTGATCACATTACGCCTGTACTGGCTCACCTGCACTGGCTTCCTGTGCACTTAAGATGTGACTTTAAGGTTTTACTACTTACGTATAAAATACTACACGGTCTAGCTCCATCTTATCTTGCCGATTGTATTGTACCATATGTCCCGGCAAGAAATCTGCGTTCAAAGGATTCCGGCTTATTAGTGATTCCCAAAGCCCAAAAAAAGTCTGCGGGCTATAGAGCATTTTCCGTTCGGGCTCCAGTACTCTGGAATGCCCTCCCGGTAACAGTTCGCGATGCCACCTCAGTAGAAGCATTTAAGTCTCACCTTAAAACTCATTTGTATACTCTAGCCTTTAAATAGACTCCCTTTTTAGACCAGTTGATCTGCCGTTTCTTTTCTTTTTCTTCTATGTCCCACTCTCCCGTGTGGAGGGGGTCCGGTCCGATCCGGTGGCCATGTACTGCTCGCCTGTGTATCGGCTGGGGACATCTCTGCGCTGCTGGTCCGCCTACGCTTGGGATGGCTTCCTGCTGGCTCCGCTGTGAACGGGACTCTCGCTGCTGTGTCTTGGATCCTCTTTGGACTGGACTCCCGCGACTATGTTGTATCCATTGTGGATTGAACTTTCACAGTATCATGTTAGACCCGCTCGACATCCATTGCTTTCCTCCTCTCTAAGGTTCTCATAGTCATCATTGTCACCGACGTCCCACTGGGTCATTATTGTCACCAATGTCCCACTGGGTGTGAGTTTTCCTTGCCCTTATGTGGGCCTACCGAGGATGTCGTGGTGGTTTGTGCAGCCCTTTGAGACACTAGTGATTTAGGGCTATATAAGTAAACATTGATTGATTGATTGATATATGTATATATATATATATATATATATAATATATATATATATATATATATATATATATATATATATATATATATATATATATATATATATATATATACATATACACACAAACCCAGTTTCCATATGATTTGGGAAATTGTGTTGGATGTAAATATAAACGCAATACAATAATTTGCAAATAATTTTCAACCCATATTCAGTTGAATATGCTACAAAGACTACATATTTGATGTTCTCACTGATAAAAAAAATTTTCTTTGCAAACAATCATTAACTTTAGAATTTGATGCCAGCAACACGTTGTTGGGAAAGGTGGCAATAAATACTGATAAAGTTGAGTAATGCTCATCAAACACTTATTTGGAACATCCCACAAGTGTGCAAGCTAATTGGGAACAGGTGGGTGCCATGATTGGGTATAAAAACAGCTTCCCAAAAAATGTCTTTCACAAAAAAAGATGGGGCGAGGTACACCCCTTTGTCCACAACTGCGTGAGCAAATAGTCAAACAGTTTAAGAACAACGTTTCTCAAAGTGCAAATGCAAGAAATTTAGGGCTTTCAACATCTACGGTCCATAATATCATCAAAAGGTTCAGAGAAACTGGAGAAATCACTCCACGTAAGCGGCATGGCCGGAAACCAACATTGAATGACCGTGACCTTCGATGCCTCAGATGGCACTGTATCAAAAACCGACATCAATCTCTAAAGGATATCACCACATGGGCTCAGGAACACTTCAGAAAACCTGCTGTCACTCAATACAGTTCGTCGCTACATCTGTAAGTGCAAGTTAAAGCTCTACTATGCAAAGCGAAAACCATTTATCCAAAAACATCCGGAAACACCAAATCATCTAAGATGGACTGATGTAAAGTGAAGAAGTGGTCTGTGGTCTGATGAGTCCACATTTCAAATTGTTTTTAGAAATATTCAACATATTGTTATCCGGACCAAAGGGCAAGCGAACCATCCAGACTGTTATCGACGCAAAGTTCAAAAGCCAGCATCTGTGATAGTATGGGGGTGCATTAGTGAAGTGAATTATATTTATATAGCGTTTTTTCTCTAGTGACTCAAAGCGCTTTACATAGTGAAACCCAATATCTAAGTTACATTTAAACCAGTGTGGGTGGCACTGGGAGCAGGTGGGTAAAGTGTCTTGCCCAGGGACACAACAATGACTAGGATGGCAGAAGCGGGGATCGAACTTGCAACCCTCAAGTTGCTGGCACGGCCGCTCTACCAACCGAGCTATACTGCCCCTATAGTGCTATAGTGCCCAAGGTATGGGTAACTTACACATCTGTGAAGGCACCATTAATGCTGAAAGGTACATACAGGTTTTGGAACAACATATGCTGCCATCTAAGCGCCGTCTTTTTCATGGACGCCCCCACTTATTTCAGCAAGACAATGCCAAGCCACATTCAGCACATGTTACAACAGCGTGGCTTTGTAAAAAATGAGTGCGGGTACTTTCCTGGCCCGCCTGCAGTCCAGACCTGTCTCTCATCGAAAAAGTGTGGTGCATTATGAAGCGTAAAATACGATAGCGGAGACCCCGAACTGTTGAACGACTGATTCTCTACATAAAACAAGAATGGGAAAGAATTCCACTTTCAAAGGTTCAACAATTAGTTTCCTCAGTTCCCAAACGTTTGAGTGTTGTTAAAAGAAAAGGTGATGTAAGACAGTGGTAAACATGCCCTTTCCCAACAACTTTGCAGCCATGAAATTCTAAGTTAATTATTATTTGCAAAAATAAAATAAAGTTTATGAGTCTGAACATCAAATATCTTGTCTTTGTAGTGCATTCAATTGAATATGGGTTGAAAATGATTTGCAAATCATTGTATTCCATTTATATTTACATTTAACGCAATTTCCCAACTGTAAACGGGGTTTGTGTGTGTGTATGTATGTATATATATATATATATATATATATATATATATATATATATATATATATATATATATATATATATATATATATATATATATATATATATATATATATATATATATATATATATATATATATATATATATATATATATATATATATATATATATATATATATATATATATATATATATATATAGTGTGTGTGTGTACATCTGTAGATGTATGTATATATCTTTATGTATGAGTGTGTGTGTATATGTATGTGTGAATACTTCACTTTTAGTTTCCCTGAAGGAATCAATAAAGTACTATCTATCATACTGGAGGGTCCAGTGACTCGTTGCCGAACATCAATAGTTTTTTCTGTTAAAAAAACAGAATTTGAAAATGAATGCCCCCACTATGTAACGCAAGAAGATCACACCTGAAATAATTATGCAGAATCTCGAATATGAACATGTTTTGGAGACCTCTTGTCAACGAAAGAGTTTTAGGATTGTTAGTGTCTGTTTGATTTTGCTGCCTCAATTGTTGTTTGTTAGTGTTAAAGTAAAACCTCACATTACGCCTGTGCTCCTTCTGTCTCCTTTTTGCTTCCTGTTAGTCAGCCGCTGGTATCCGTCTTAGCATGCTTTTGTCTTCCTCAGTAACACCTTTTAGTATTTGTCTCACGAAGATGCCAGGTATAGTTAGTTCCTCTTAAGACAGCTTTGATTTGACTCTGAGTATAGCCGATAGCGATGCTCGGCGCTCTGGTAGATTTACTGTCATGTTTGATCTGTTGCCTTTCTTGGTTATACGCCTTTTGTACCGCACCAAGGTGTATCGTTCCACTTCAAATTACCGCTACAGTATGTGTGTGGATTATTGGACAACGCTAATGTGGTAATTGTTTCTCTGCAGGGCCTTGGGGGAGGTGCATGGGCAGCGACTGCGGCCCCGGCGGCAGCCAGAGCCGGGCGGTGTGGTGCGCCCACGTGGACGGCTGGACCACGCTTCACACCAACTGCAACCAGGCCCAGCGTCCATCCAACCAGAGAAACTGCTTCCGCGTGTGCGACTGGCACAAGGACCTTTATGATTGGCGGCTGGGACCCTGGAACGAGTGCTTGTTGGTGTCCCCCAGGGCCTTGGATGCCCCGCGCCTTTTCACCTGTAGCGGAGGCAAAGAGGGCATCCAGACCCGGGAGGTGGGTTGCATACTCAAGTCAGATGGATCTCCAGCCGAGGACGCGATCTGTGAGTACTTTGAGCCTCAGCCCCGCCTGGAGCAGGCCTGTTTGATCCCCTGTCCCCAGGAGTGTGTGGTTTCTGAATATTCTCCGTGGACCTCTTGCTCTAAAACATGTGGAACCGGCCTCCGGAACCGGGTCAGGAGCGTCTTGGTTCCTCCTCTTTATGGAGGAGCCATGTGCCCCAACCTCACTGAGTTCCAGTCATGCAAACCAGGGCCTTGCAACGGTCCAGAGGGCATGTACAGTCTCAGGGTCGGGCCCTGGAACCCCTGCATCTTGCCACAGACCCGGACGGCGCGCCAGGCCAAGCGCAGGAAGGGTAAAGGTCAGGGAGGGGACAAAGATCCGGAGACAAGGGAGCTTATCCAGAAGAAAAGGATCAGGAACCGCCTAAACCGGCAAGAGAGTTCTTTCTGGGACATCCAGGTGGGCTACCAGACTCGAGACGTCACCTGCATTCACAGAAACAGCAGCTCTGTGGGACGCAGGTACCTCTTCGAACCTTTTTATAACCTTATTTGCTGTCATGTAGACCAAGAGTGTACACATGTTTTACAACGAGGGCCGATTACAAAACTACTTCAAATACAAGACACGCTAAACTACCGCATTTTATATGTTAAAAACCCATCCAGTGTCTGTCGATATATGCTAATTAAGCTATTTTAGCATTGTGCTATAACTTATAAAGCATGTTAGTGTAATAGCTAATAAATTATCTTGTTAATAATCAATTTGTGTTATTTTTACAATATGCAAAGGGCCAATAAAAAACAAAAGCTGCGGGCCGAAAATTGTGACATCTGTTAGAGACAAAAACAGTGGGACAAATAATCTAATTAGTGAAATAACCGATTCTAATTTTGATTCATGATGAATTTTGATCATTCATTTCCCCGAGTTAGAATGTTTTTTTTTGTTTTTTTTTCATGGGTGTGAGTTTTCCCTGCCCTTATGTGGGTTCTTCCGAGGATGTCGTAGTCGTAGTGGTTTGTACAGTCCTTTGAGACATTTGTGATTTAGGGCTATATAAATAAACATTGATTGATAAATTGGCATAAAGTTCTTTGTCAATAAAGAATTAAAGCTGCGAGCCAAAAATTGTGACATCTGCTGGAGACAAAAACAGTGGGACACAGATTCTAATTAGTGAAATAACCGATTCTAATTTTGATTCATTAGATTTCCCTGAATCCCAGTTTTTCATCTTAACAAGACATTTTGGATAATTGCATACTTTTTTCTCGTAGTTCTAGTCAATACTCGAGCAGCAGCATTCATTAGTACCAGTTATAATGGTTTTTTTTGTTTGTTTTTTTCATAAATTGGTATAAAGTTCTTTGTCATTAAAGAATTAAAGCTGCGCGCCGAAAAATGGGACATCTGCTGGAGACAAAACAGTGGGACACAGATTCTAATTAGTGAAATAACCGATTCTAATTTTGATTCCTTAGATTTCCCTGAATCCCAATTTTTCATCTTAACAAGACATTTTGGATGATTGCATACTTTCCCCCCGTAGTTCTAGTCAGTACTCGAGCAGCAGCATTCATTAGCACCAGTTAGAATGTTATTTGTTTTTTTTTTCATAAATTGGCATAGTGTTCTTTGTCATTAAAGAATTAAAGCTGCGCGCCGAAAATTGTGACATCTGCTGGAGACAAAAACAGTGGGACACAGATTCTAATTAGTGAAATAACCGATTCTAATTTTGATTCCTTAGATTTCCCATAATCCCAATTTTTCATCTTAACAAGACATTTTGGATAATTGCATACTTTTCCCCCCGTAGTTCTAGTCAGTACTCGAGCAGCAGCATTCATTAGCACCAGTTAGAATGTTTTTTTGTTTGTTTGTTTTTTTCATAAATTTATAAAATTTGGCATAAAATTCTTTGTCAATAAAGAATTAAAGCTGCGCGCCAAAAATATTCACCCCTGCTATGTACAAAAGCAGTGGAACACAGCCTCTAATCAACAAAGTTTGAGTTTGGTTTAGTGTTCTTAGTCTTCCCTGAATCTTAATTCTTCCTCCTTAAGGAGACATTTTGGACAATTGTATTGTTTTTTTCTCTTAGTCGTAGTCAGCCATCGGGCAGCAGCATGCTGAATCAGCTCAGAAGATTTTTGTGCATACATTGACTTGAAGTTCTCTCTCAGGTTTCAAGAACAAACAATCCACTTTTGTCAATTTCAAGATCGAACGATATTCTGATGGCTAATAAAAAACAAAAATGGCGGGCTGAAAGTAGCCACTATTATAGACGAAAGTAGTTGGGCACAGTTTCTAATCAACTAAATATTCACTTTGATTTGATTCTAATTTGGATTATAGTCCTTAGTTTTCCCTTAATCCTAATCGTTCATCGTAACAAGATATTTTGGACAGTTATATGCTCTAACCCCCCCCCCACACACACACACACACCTTCTTGTTCTAGTCAGCACTCGAGCAGCAGCATGAGTTCAGAGGATTTTTTTTGGTGCATAAATGTGCTTAGTGTTCTCGTCAATTTCAAAAACAAACAATATGCTGAGGGCTTGTAAAAAAGAAACAAGTTTTGGGCTGAAAGTAGCCAGTGTTATAGATGAAAGTAGTTGGACACAGTTTCTAATCAACTAAATAATCACTTTGATTGGATGCTAATTTGGATTAGAGTCCTTAGTTTTCCCTTAATCTTAATTCTTCATTTTAACAATATATTTTGGAGATTGATATGCTTTTTTCTTCTTCTTGTTCTAGTCAAGACTCGAGCAGCAGCATGAGTTCAGATGATTGTTTTTGGTGCATAAATGTGCCGAGAGTTCTAGTCAATTTCAAGAACAACAAATATACTGAGGGCGTATATAAAACAGCTTTTGGGCTGAAAGTAGCCACTGTTTTTGACGAAAGTAGTTGGACACAGTTTCTAATCAACACAACATTCACTTTGATTTCATTTTAATTTGGATTAGAGTCCTTAGTTTTCCCTTAATCTTAATTCTTCGTTTGAACAAGATATGTTGGACATTTATATCCTTTTTTTCTCTTCTTCTAGTCAGCACTCGTGCAGCAGCATGAGTTTGGAGGATTTTTTTGGGTGCATAAATGTGCCTAGAGTTCTCGTCAATTTCAACAACAAACAATATTCCAATGGTTAATAAAAAACTGAAAAGTTTAGGGCCGAAAGTAGCCACTATTATAGACGAAAGTAGTTGGACAGTTTCTAATCAACTAAATTTTCACTTTGATTTGATTCCAATTTGGATTAGAGTCCTTAGTTTTTAGTTAAACTTAATTATCTATTTTAACAAGATATTTTGGACAGTTATATGCTTTTTTTCTCTTCTTATTCTTCTCGTCAGTACTTGTACAGCAGCATGAGTTCAGAGACATTTTTTGGTGCATAAATGTGCGTAGAGTTCTCGTCAATTTCAAGAACAAACAATATGCTGAGGGCGAATAAAAAAACAGAACGTCTTTGTGCCGAAAGTACCCACTGTTTTAGATGAAAGTAGTTGGACAGTTTCTAATCAACAAAATATTCACTTTGATTGTAATTTGGATTATAGTCCTTGTTTTCCCTTAATTTTAATTCTTCATTTTAACAAGATATTTTGGACAGTTATATATCCCCCCACCTCTTGTTCTAGTCAGCACTCGAGCAGCAGCATGAGTTCAGAGGATTTTTTTTGCTGAATAAATGTGCCTAGAGTTTTCGTCAATTGGTGGTTCTCTGCTCAAAACAATTTGCTTAGGGCTGATAAAAAACAAAAGTTTTGGGCTGTAAGTAGCCAATGTTATAGATGAAAGCAGTTAGACACAGTTTCTAATCAATTAAATATTCACTTTGATTTGATTCTAATTGAATTAGAGTCCTTAGTTTATCCTTTATTCTTAATTTTGACAAGACATTTCAGACTTTTATATTCTTTTTTTTTAATCTTCTGGTTAGGACTCGAGCAGCAGCAAGAGTTCAGAGGATTTTTTGGTGCATAAATGGGCCTAGAGTTCTTGTTTTCAAGATCAATTTATGCCAGTATTGGGTCCCAATTTTTTATCAATGAAGGATTCAATTCAATTTTAATTCTTGAAAAAAAATGATATGACCCTTAATCCTAATACTACATCTTTAAAAGATATATGTTTTATCCTGGTTCTAGTCAGCACTCAAGCAGCATAATTCTGTACAAGATGTTCAACAGCTTGGATTATTTGTTTTCTTTGAATAAATTGGCCTAAAGTTCTCTGTCAGGGGTCAGGATCAAATAAATATACCGAGGGCCAATAAAGATGGAATGCACAGAAGTATTGAGACACAAATATTAATCAATGAAATAATCAGTTTGAGGTTGTCTTAAGTTGTCACTAATGCTTTCATTTTTCATCTTAGTAAGACATTTCAACAATTGTATGCATCCATTTTTGAGGGAACACTTTAGGGAAGACCCTGTTTCTCTTCCTATTGCACAAAACCAGCTCCAAAAAGGCATGATTGGAAGAGTTTGTTGCGGAGTAGGTAAATCAGGTGCCTTCAGGTCAAGCATCAGCGACCTCTGACCTTGTGAATGAAGAAAAATTCCCCCGCAGACACGCCACAGCTTTTTCATCATTCAAGTTGTCTCCAAATAGTTCCGCAGCTCTGCAAGGACTTGCTGGTTGTTGTCGTCCAACACCCTGAAGTGAATTATTTCTTTTGTGGTACATTAAGCCTTCAAGATGAAACATGAGCGTTCAAACAGCCGGAGGGGAAGGGGGTGAAAAATTAGCAGCGTGAGAGCATTCATGTGTGATGAGGGAGGCTGTTAAAATCACAGTCAAACATATGAAAAAGAGGGATATCCCAAAAAATCTAATTACCGTATTTCCTTGAATTGCCGCCGCGGCGCTAATTAATTTAAAACCTCTTCTCACTCCTGCGCTTACCAAAGGCATGCGGTAAAAGTAAGCATGCGCTAATTATTTTAAAACCTCTTCTTACTCCGGCACTTACCAAAGGTATGCAGTAAAAATTTGAGTGAGATGTAAGATTGGACCTTAAATCCTACTGAATAGCTCTTAATCTTCTTCCCTTTATGCGATTTCAAATATCCGGTATTGAAATCAGCCTCCTCCATTTTAAAAATGATGACAGCGGAAGTGTCACTCGTGATGTCATGAGTTTTACCAGGCGGTAATACTAAGCATGCGCTAATTATTTTGGGAAGCGAGTTTGATCCCGCAGTAATTCAAGGCAGGCGCATACCAGTGTTTCCCACAGGTCAGTCATCTATTTGTGGTGGAGTGGTCGGGCGACGGGGGGTTGGTCGGCAGCGGCGCGGCGGCGATGACCAAGAAGAACGCGGAGTTGGAATATAATTACAACACTTTATGTACATATTTATATACATATTGATATAATATTTACAAATTTATAAAATATGTAACTACACGTCCGTTGTGTCCTGAGCAAGACACTTCACCCTTGCTCCTGATGGGTGCTGGTTGGCGCCTTGCATGGCAGCTCCCTCCATCAGTGTGTGAATGTGTGTGTGAATGGGTAAATGTGGAAGTAGTGTCAAACCGCTTTGAGTACCTTGAAGGTAGAAAAGCGCTATTGTTGATGTGATGATCATATCTGCTGTACATATTCACTTTAGAAAAGAACAATGTGGGATAGTTCTCTTTTTACATTATTTGTATTTGAATTTGTTAAATGTTTGTGTAGAATTTTATCAAACAAAACCAGTTTTATTTTAAGTAATACAGAAATGTATTAGAGCTATTTTATGTAGAAATGTACGGTATTTTCCAGACTAAAGCACACTTAAAATCCTTCTTTTTTTTCCCCCCCAAAACTCGACAGTGCGCCTAATGTACGGAATACGTCTGGTTTTACTTACCGACCTCGAAGCAATTTTATTTGGTACATGGTGTAATAAGTGTGACCAGTAGATGGCAGTCAAACATAAGAGATTAAGTTAAAGTACCAATGATTGTCACACACACACACAAGGTGTGGCAAAATTATTCTCTGTATTTGACCCAATACCCATGATCACCCCCTGGGAGGTGAGGGGGGAGCAGTGAGCAGCAGCGGTGGCCGCGCCCGGGAATCATTTTTGGTGATTTAACCCCCAATTCCAACCCTTGATGCTGAGTGCCAAGCAGGAATGTAATGGATCCCGTTTTTATAGTCTTTGGTATGACTCGACCGGGGTTTGAACTCAGGGCGGACACTTTAAGCTACGTGTAGACTGTACAATGATGGCAATGTGACTCAAGTAAACAACACCAACATTTTATGTTACATTAAGAATATAAAACATTACACAAGGCATTTTAAAAAAATATCAAAATGTTTTAGTATGACTTTGGTAACCTATGAAGCTATGCTTCAACATACTAGTGTTATTATGGTGTGTGTATAAGGTAAGACATATCTGGCCTTTTGCTTCGCAATATTATGCATAAGTAACTTTTCTTACCTTTTGGTACCTGCTGATCTGTTTTTGGGATGTGCATATATCCTGCAAAAATGTGCGCGTCAGCCTTTTCGATACCGTAGTCGATAAGCTTCTTCTTTTTCTCTATCTTCTTGTTATGCATCCTCTGATGTTACCATTTCTAATATAAAGTAGTGTAAAGTTCTTACTCATATCTGTCAGTAAACACGCTATAAAAGCGCTAAAACATACCGTTGTAGTGAGTTTACATTATTCATCCAATGAACATTAGTTATTAGAGTTCCGGTTGGACGGTTTTTCACGGGACACATTTCCAGCATTTTTGTTTTCGGATGAGGAAATGCTTCCCCGGTATTGATTTAAGTAAAGTCTGAATTTCACTAAAACAGTTAGCTTCATCTTTTGACACTTCTTCCACTCCCATCCTTGCACGCTACACGTACATAAGACTGCCCACAAAACGGTGCATCCGGAAGCGACTGTCAGAAAGCAACTTGAAGATGATCTATAAAAGATAATCTATGCAACATTTTGACCAAATAACCACCATTACATGTTATGTAGACCACAAGGAAGTGTTTTCATCCATCCATCCATTTTCTACCGCTTGTCCCTTTCGGGGTCGCGGGGGGTGTTGGAGCCTATCTCAGCTGCATTTGGGTGGAAGGCAGCGTACACCCTGGACTAGTCGCCACCTCATCCCATTAACCAGAGTATGTTCTGGCCACAAAGTTCTTAACCAACATGTTGGTACTGATCTAGACTCATGTCCACTAATGCATCGCACATCCGTTTGTCATATTTTGAACAAAAGATGTTTTTCGGACGTCGACGTCGTTAGAAGCAACTCGACGACGAGCAGTGACGTTTTTCGAGTAGAAAAAATACAACTCCTACAGTTCCAAATTTCCTTTTGTCAGTCTCTACAGCGAACTTCCGCTCCTACTTCTTTGGTGATGTAGTTTTAAAAAAAATAAAAAATGCAGAAATTATTTTTTTCGTCGACGAAAGCACAGATCCCTAACTGCGAGTTTCAACGTCTCCACTGGGCTCCATCAATGTGGCACTCGCACATAGTCTATCGCACATATACCCAGGTCGTACGACCGATCTGCACGTCAGGACCGGCGCCCTAAAAACAAGGTTTTTGACCAAGAGCATAAATCATATTTTTTCATTGACTGACCTGTAGTTGACCTAGAGATTTAAGGACTCCCCACCCCCTGTAACCTGCTGCCCCGCCTGGACTCTCACACTATTATGTTTGATCCGCTATGGACTGGACTCACTATTATGTTAGATCCACTATGG
>NC_084621.1:27811162-27826162 GCF_033978795.1 Nerophis ophidion | reverse complement strand
CTGTATGTACCTTTCAGCATTAATGGTGCCTTCACAGATGTGTAAGTTACCCATGCTTTGGGCACTAATGCACCCCCATACCATCACAGATGCTGGCTTTTGAACTTTGCGTCGATAAAAGTCTGGATGGTTCGCTTCCCCTTTGGTCCGGATGACACTATGTCGAATATTTCCCCAAAAAATTTTAAATGTGGACTTGTCAGACCACATAACACTTTTCCACTTTGCATCAGTCCATCTTAGATGATCTCCGGCCCAAAAAAGCCGAAGCCGTTTCTGGATGTTGTTGATAAATGGCTTTCACTTTGCATAGTAGAGCTTTAACTTGCACTTACAGATGTAGCAACAAACTGTATTTAGTGACAGTGTTTTTTTTAAGTGTTCTTGAGCCCATGTGGTGATATCCTTTAGACATTGATGTCGGTTTTTGATACAGTGCCGTCTGAGGGATCGAAGGTCACAGTCATTCAATGTTGGTTTCCGGCCATGCTGCTTACATGGAGTGATTTCTCCAGATTCTCTGAACCTTTTGATGATCTAATGGACCATAAATGTTGAAATCCCTACATTTCTCGAGAAACGTTGTTCTTAAACTGTTTGACTATTTGATCACGCAGTTGTGGACAAAGGGGTTTACCTCGCCCCATCTTTTCTTTTGAAAGACTGAGCATTTTTTGGGAAGCTGTTTTTATACCCAATCATGGCACCCACCTGTTCCCAATTAGCCTGCACACCTGTGGGATGTTCCAAATAAGTGTTTGATGAGCATTCCTCAGCTTTATCAGTATTTAGTGCCACCTTTCCCAACTTCTTTGTCACGTGTTGCTGGCATCAAATTCTAAAGTTAATGATTATTTGCAACCAAAAAAAGTTTATCAGTTTGAACATCAAATATGTTGTCTTTGTAGCATATTCAACTGAATATGGGTTGAAAAGGATTTGCAAATCATTGTATTCAGTTTATATTTACATCCAACACAATTTCCCAACTCCTATGGAAACGAGGTTTGTATTTGCATGAAATAGCTCAATTATTAGCATGCTTAACTGCACCTGAGTAGCAAAAAGTACCAGGGCACTACCATATTCGTACAAAACCTGACCTGTAAAAAACAACAATGAGCCCTTTTATGGCAGAAAGATCTGCTTTTTTTTTTCTCCATTTAGTCCGTTTTGTTTTCAAGTTTGAATGGCCGAACCGATCTAGTTATTTACCAGATTTTTATGACAACAGCAGTGAATAAAAAGACCAAACGGCGACACGTCGCCGCTCGCCGCCAAGGCCACTTTAAGCAGCATCAAATGGCGGCATCACCCTCAAAGCGTCTCTTTGACCGTGAAATGAAAGTGTCTCACCAATATGACTTTTCATCCGCTCGCTCGCACAAATTGGCACGCTGGCGTCTGCGCTCAGACGTGGCTTTTGCCGGAGGTGGAGTGTGGCGACGTCGTCCATATGAGAGCTTTCTAAATGAAGCACCGCCGTAATTAGCGCTAACATCCCCGTCAGCTACGCGGCCACCAGAGGAAAGGTGAGCAGTATTCGGAACCTTTCTAACAATTCTCCGGAGCCTGAGAACGAAGGCTTATTAAGTCCATTTAAAGCCCTACTGAAATGAGATTTTCTTATTCAAACGGGGATAGCAGGTCCATTCTATGTGTCATACTTGATCATTTCACGATACTGCAATATTTTCACTGAAAGGATTTAGTAGAGAACATTGACGATAAAGTTCGCAACTTTTGGTCGCTAACAGAAAAGCCCTGCCTGTACCGGAAATATGTTCACGTGACGTCACGAGTTGCAGGGCTCCACACATATTCACATTGTTTTTAATGGGAGCCACCAGCAGTAAGAGCAATTCAAACCGAGAAAGCGATAATTTCCCTATTAATTTGAGCGAGGATGAAAGATTTGTGAATTAGGATAATGACAGTGAAGGAATAGAAAAAAAAAAAAAAAAGCAACGGCTCCGTGCGACGGCAGTGTGAGCGTTTCAGATGTAATTAGACACATTTACTAGGATAATTCTGGAAGATCCCTTATCTGCTTATTGTTTTAATGTTTTAGTGAGATTTTAAAGATTGTAAAGACGTACCTCGAGGTCTGATGGCTGCAGTGTCGACGAAGTGTCTCAGAGAGAAGCCGAGGAGCCAAGCTCACAGCTGCCGCTGCTGCAGGACACTGAATAATCCAATGATTTCTCCGGTAAGATATATATCACAATTTCCCCATCCAAAAACATGCTGGTTGACGTAGAGAAAACATGTTCACTCGACCGCTCGGCTTCACAACAAACAAAGAAACACAGGCTGTGTCTCGGTGCTAAAGACAGCTGCAATCCATTGCGTTCCACCAACAGCATTGTTTTTTAGTCTCCATTATTAAATGAACAAATTGCAAAAGATTCAGCAACACAGATGTCCAAAATACTGTGTAATTATGCGGTTAAAGCAGACGACTTTTAGCCACGAGTGGTGCAGCTGCTAATATTTCCTGACAGTCCGTGACGTCAAGTGTACGCGTCATCATTCCGCGACGTTTTCAACAAGAAACTTGCGGGAAATTTTAAAATTGCTATTTAGTAAACTAAAAAGGCCGTATTGGCATGTGTTGCAATGTTAATATTTCATCATTGTTATATAAACTATCAGACTGCGTGGTCGGTAGTAGTGGGTTTCAGTAGCCCTTTAAATGCTGTTCAGACCTTCAAAAGATGTTGCCAAACCAGTGGAAGAAGTCGCAGGGGGTGCAGCGCGGATGCTAATCAGGCTCACTAACATGTGGCGCTAGTCAAGGACAGATGCTAACGCACTTTTGATAACGACACATATCTGCCGATTGTTCCATTTACACAACTTTCACCTCTAAACACAAATTGTCTCATTTCTGACCTTTCCCACTTTGTGTTAGCGTAATTAGCTTTAGCTCATAATTGATTTAAAAATCAAACTTTCTATTGGGGCGGTATAGCTTGGTTGGTAGAGTGGACGTGCCAGCAACTTGAGGGTTCCAGGTTCGATTTACACTCCCACCATCCTCGTCACTACCGTTGTATCCTTGGGCAAGACACTTTACCCACCTGCTCCACATGCCACCCACACTGGTTTAATTGTAACTTACAAATTGGGTTTCACTACGAAAAGTACTTTAAGTCACTAGAGAAAAAGCGCTATATAAATATAATTAACTTCAATATTAATGGGAAAAGTGTCTTATTTTTGATTGGTTTGGCTTTTTAACCTTTTACATACCATCAGTGTGATTTGTTAACAATGCAAAGTCGTATTTACCCTGATGGTAATTGTACAAAACCCAAAACCAGTGAAGTTGGCACGTTGTGTAATTTGTAAATAAAAAACAGAATACAATGATTTGCAAATTATTTTCAACCTATATTCATTTGTATAGTTAAAGTTAAAACAGCAATTATAGTCACATACTTTGATTGATTGAAAATTTGTTTAGTAGATTGCACAGTACATATTCCATACAATTGACCACTAAATGGTAGTGAAGTGAATTATATTTATATAGCGCTTTTTCTCTAGTGACTCAAAGCCCTAAATTTCTTGCAATTGCACTTTGAGAAATGTTGTTCTTAAACTCTTTGACGATTTGCTCAAGCAGTTGTGGACAAAGGGGTGGACCTCGCCCCAACACAAATTGTCTCATTTCTGACCTTTTCCACTTTGTGTTAGCGTAATTAGATTTAACTCACAATTGACTTAAAAAAAAAAAACTGTCTATTGGGGCGGTATAGCTCGGTTGGTAGAGTGGACGTGCCAGCAACTTGAGGGTTCCAGGTTCGATTTACACTTCCGCCATCCTGGTCACTACCGTTGTGTCCTTGGGCAAGACACTTTACCCACCTGCTCCACATGCCACACACACTGGTTTAAATGTAACTTACAAATTGGGTTTCACTATGAAAAGCCCTTTGAGTCACTAGAGAAAAAGTGCTATATAAATATAATTCAATATTAACGAGATAAGTGGCTTATTTTTGATTGGTTTGGCTTTTTATCCTTTCATATACCATCAGTGTGATTAGTTAACAATGCGAAGTCGTACTTACCATGATGGTAATTGTACAAAACCCAAAACCAGTGAAGTTGGCACGTTGTGTAATTCGTAAATAAAAAACGAAATACAATGATTTGCAAATTATTTTCAACCGATATTCATTTGTATAGTTAAAGTACCAATTATAGTCACATACTTTGATTGATTGAAACTCTTTTTAGTGGATTGCACAGTACAGTACATATTCCATACAATTGACCACTAAATGGTAGTGAAGTGAATTATATTTATATAGCGCTTTTTCTCTAATGACTCAAAGCGCTTTACATAGAAAAAAAAACAGTTAAACCATTGTTGGTGGCACTGGGAGCAGGTAGGGAAAGTGTCCTGCCCAAGGATACAACGGCAGTGACTAGGATGGCGGAAGCGGGGATCGAACCTGGGACCCTCATGTTGCTGGCACGGCCACTCAATCAACAGAGCTAGACTGCCCCAAAACGCCTCATAAATGGTAACACCCGAATAAGTTTTTCATCTTGTTTAAGTCGGGGTCCACGTTAATCAATTCATGGTACTCACTAGGTGTGGTGAAATGTCTCCTCTGCATTTGACCCGTTCCCTTGTTCACCCCCTGGGAGGTGAGGGGAGCAGTGGGCAGCAGCGGTGGCTGCGTCCGGGAATCATTTTTGGTGATTTAACCCCCAATTTTATCCCCTGTTGGAATAATGTTCTGTCTCCATGTAATGTTTGTCTGATCTTGAATGGGAATGTGCTGAAAACTATAATTTCCACTCAGGGATTAAAAAAGTATTTCTGATTCGGATTGATGCTGAGGGTCCCAATTTTATAGTCATTGGTATGACTCGACCGGGGTTTGAACTCACAACCTACCAATCTCAGGTCAGACACTCTAAACACAAGGCCACTGAGAAGAATACACTGCAAATAAATTATATTTATTGTTTGAACTGAGAAAGGTTCTTTTTTTTGCAATTAATCATTACCTTGGAATTTAATGGCAGCAACACATTGCAAAAAAAGTTGGCACAGGGGCATTTTTACCACTGTGTTACATGGCCTTTCCTTTTAACACTCAGTAAAACATTTGGGAACTGAGGTGACCAATTTTTGAAGCTTTTCAGGTGGAATTATTTCCCATTCTTGCTTGATGTACAGCTTAAGTTGTTCAACAGTCCGGGGTCTCCATTGTGGTATTTTAGGCTTCATAATGCGCCACACATTTTCAATGGGAGACTGTCTGGACTACAGGCAGGCCAGTCTAGTACCTACACTCTTTTACTACGAAGCCACGCTGTTGTAACACGTGGCTTGGCATTTTCTTGCTGAAATAAGCAGGGGCGTCCATGATAATGTTGCTTGGATGGCAACATATGTTGCTCCAAAACCTGTATGTATCCCAGCCTTACTTCACAGATGTGTAAGTTACCTCTGCCTTGGGCACTAATACACCCCCATACCATCACACATGATGGCTTTTGAACTTTACTAATCTGGATGGTTCTTTTCCTCCTTGTTCCGGATGACACAGCGTCCACATTTTCCAAAAACAATTAGAAATGTGGACTCGTCAGACCACAGAACACTTTTCCACTTTGCATCAGTCCATTTTAGATGAGCTCTGACCCAGCGAAGCCGGCGGCGTTTCTGGGTGTTGTTGATAAACGGCTTTGACTTTGCGTCGTATATTTTTAACTTGCACTTACAGATGTAGCGACTAACAGTAGTTACTGACATTGGTTTTCTGAAGTGTTCCTGAACTCATGTGGTGATATCCTTTACACACTGATGTCGGTTTTTGATGCAGTACCGCCTAAGGAATCAAAGATCTGTAATATCGCTTACGTGCAGTGATTCCTCCAGATTTTCTGAAACTTTTGATTTTACAGACCGTAGATGGTGAAATACCTAAATTCCTTGCAATAGCTCATTCAGAAATGTTGTTCTTAAACTGTTAGACAATTTGCTCACGCATTTGTTCACAATGTGTTGACCCTTGCCCCGTCCTCGTTTGTGAATGACTGAGCATTTCATCAAAGCTGCTTTTATACCCAATCATGGCACACACCTGTTCCCAAATAGCCTGTTCACCTGTGGGATGTTCCAAATAAGTGTTTGATGAGCATTCCTCAGTCTTTTTTGCCAATTGTGCCAGCTTTTTTGAAACATGTTTCAGGCATCAAATTACAAATGACATATGTGCTAAAAATAACGTTTTCCAGTTTGAACGTTAAGTATCTTGTCTTTGAAGTCTATTTTATTGACTATAGGTTGAAAAGGATGAGCAAATCTTTGTATTTGTCACGCCTGTAGATTATGTTTTGGGTTTTTTGCCATGTTTGGTCATGTTATGTTTAGTTTTTTGGACATTTAGTTCTGTCTTTGCACTTCCTGGTTTGTTTTCGTCTCCATGCCAACCCATTAGTTTCACCTGGTCTCCTAGTCACGTCCCTGTCCTCAGCCTCACACCTGTATGTCACTAATCATCATAGCTACTATTTAAGCCATTCTTTTTCTGTCCTCGTCCTGGCATCTTCACCTACCCATACTGCACCTCCTTCATGCCCTCGAGCACGTTCTATGCCTTCCATGCCATTGATCCATGTTCCTGTCCAAGTAAGTTTTGTATTTATGCCTCAGTGCAAGTTTTATTTTATGTCTTTGGTCATGCCATTGTGCTAGTTTTGTTTTGAGTAGTTTATTATCCGCCATTGAGCGCGTCCTTGGTTTGTCTTTTTGTAGTTTGTTTGTTTATTAAAAAATTAAGCATGTACTCACGTCCACGCCTGGCTCGTTCCAAACATTCTCTGCATCGAAGAAACAACCCGAATCCAAGTCCCAGTTTGACAGTATTCTGTTTTTATTTACCATTTACACAACGTGCCAACTTCACTGGTTTTGGGGTTTGTATCTGCCCACTTTATTATTACACACAATGTACGAACATAAAAAATTATACTCTGTGTACAGTACATATTTACAAACTTTGGCGTTCCGTGGTTTGATAATCACTGATGTCAATAATTTCTTTATTTTTCTATATCGTTTTGTTGTAGAGCAGTTGCATCTTCCACACTTTCCATTTCTACTACAAAGTAGCGTAAAGTTCTAGCTTATGTCTATCAGTAGACTCCATATGGAAGCATTGAAATGTGGAGGCATGTAGATATGACCGCCCACATAAGACTGTCAGAAAGCAGCTTGAAATGATCTGTAAACATAATATGTGCAACATTTTGACCAAAGAACCAGCATTACATGTTATTTAGACCAGTGGTCCCCAACCACCGGGCCGCGGAATAATTTTTTATTCATTTTTATTTAAAAAAAAAAAAAAAAAGTTTTTTTTATTTTTTTTTATTAAATCAACATAAAAAACACAATATACACTTACAATTAGTGCACCAACCAGAAAAACTTCCCTTTTTCATGACAAAAACGTCCCTTTTTCATGACAAAGAAAAAAAAAAAAAAGGAACCCCTCCGCCGGGCCGCGGGACAAATTATTAAGCGTTGACCAGTCCGCGGATACGAAAAGGTTGGAGACCACTGATTTAGACCACAAGGAAGTGTTTTAAAAATGTGGGGGGAAAAAAATCTAAATATGACCCCTTTAATGCTTTGTGGTTGTGATAAAGAGAGACATAATATCATGATTATATCATGCAACATTTCAGAGTTAGTACTTTTTACTATCAGACCACGCTTTTGTTGTTGTCATTGTGTTGTTAATGTGCCTTTCTTCAGGTTTCTGATTACTTATTGATTTGGGTTTATAGCGCCACCTGTTGCTTTGGCACCTGTTTGACAGCTTGCAAATGCGTATTAAAGTAAAAAAAAAGTTAAAGTACCAATGATTGTCACACGCACACTAAGTGTGGTGAAATTTGTCCTCTGCATTTGACCCATCCCCTTGTTCCACCCCCTGGGAGGTGAGGGGAGCAGTGGCCGCGCCCAGGAATCATTTTTGGTGATTCAACCCCCCAATTCCAACCTTTGATGCTGAGTGCCGGGCAGGGCGGTAATGGGTCCAGTTTTTATAGTTTTTGGTATGACTCGGCCGGGGGTTTGAACTCACAACCTACCGATCTCAGGGCGGACACTCTAACCACTATTTTTAGGGGTGTCAAAAAATGTTGATTTTCAAATTAATCGTGATTATTATCTGTAACGGTCTATATTTGCTAATTTTTAAAAAAGTTTTTATCTTTTTTATAATGGGCTGTGATGATAATGTAAATGAGGGATTTGTTGGAATTATTGATAACATTGATACTGTTCTTTGTTTGACTACTTTTGGATTGTTTTTTGTCATGTTTGTGTGTCCTCTCAATCGCTCTGTTGATTGCTATTCTTAATGTTACTGGGCCAGGTTTAGACTTAGACTCCCTTCTTATTGTCATTGAAATTTGAACTTTACAGTACAGATAAGAATTACATTTTGTTGCATTAGCTCATGGTAGTGCAGGATAAAAAAGCAATAAGGTGCAGATATAAATAAATAGATTACTGTACAAATAAATATATTGCACTTTTGCATATGCATCCAGGTTTATGGATTTATGTTATATTATCTTTACAACTTAATCAATTTTGGGAGGCGGGGGATTGAGTGGATTATTATGATGCGTTCAAAAGTCTTATTGCCCAAGGGAAGAATCTGTTACAGTTTTTCAATTGGAATTGTGTCGTTATGTTATTATTGGCCTGGTCTGGTATTATTGACTCTGGCCTGGGACTGCTTCGGGATTCCCCCAGGAGGAATTTGCTAATGTTGCTCTGGAGAGAAAAGTTTGGGGAGTCTCTGCTGGAGCTGTTGTCCCCGCGATCAGATTCCGGATAAGCAGTTAAAGATGGATGGATGGTATTATTTTGTTGGGCCAAGGTTTCCCGCAGCGCTTTGGTTGCTAAGGCTGCCGCCTTAACAACAAAGAGCCACCGCCTAAAGTTTAAACAAGCTGCTCCGCTTAGTTCTGATTATGTCAGTACGTCCCTGCAGCACCCACCATTGTCCCACCCACAGTGTAACCAATCAGATGGTTATCTGATTGGTTACAGGCAGAGCTGTAACAGCCAATCAGCTGTGCGTATTCAGAGCGAGTGAGCAGAAAGGTGTTTAGCAGGTGAGCATAATGCAGCGTACTCTCCCCAAATTATAATAAACACTACGGGGGTTTCGGTTCGGCACGCGGGCGTATCGAACGAGTTCGGAAGCAAAAGTCTTCACAAGCTGCTCTGCTTTCTGCCTCTGTCTCTGCCTCATTGTCCCGCCCACACAACCATCTGATTGGTTACATACAAAGCCAATCAGCAGTGCGTATTCAGAGCGATGTAACAGCCAATCAGCATTGCGTATTCAGACTTCAGAGCGATGTAGTCAATCCTTCAGCATCGAGCAGTGATATTCGTTTAGCATGTGAGCAGCGGACTCTACCCAAATTATACTAAACACTTCCCAGTCACAACTATTACAAACATCACTATGAGCCCGTTGACCTTCTAGAAACTTAAACTGCAGCTCAGCTCGCTCACACTATAGGCTTGAGATGAAGGCTAGTCAGAGCTGGGTAGTAACGCGCTACATTTACTCCGTTACATTTACTTGAGTAACTTTTGGGATGAATTGTACTTCTACGAGTAGTTTTTATGCAACATACTTTTACTTTTGCTATTTTGCTATTTATAGAGAAGAAACGCTACTTTTACTCCGTTCCATTTCGCTACTTTTTTTTATTGATCTATTAATGTTTGTTTTGGTTTATGACAGAGCTTCAAAGTATAATCTACGCATGCCTGCGTTTCACCAATCACATGTAGTCACTGGTGACGTTGGACCAATCAAACAGAGCCAGGCGGTCACATGACCGTGATACGTAAAACCCGACTTAAACATGTTGACAAACTTATTCGGGTGTTACCATTTAGTGGTCAATTGCGCGGAATATGTACTGTACTGTGCAATATAATAATAAAAGTTTCAATCAATCAATCAAAAGTGTAAAGGAAAAAAGACACTTTTTATTTCAACTGTACTTCCCGTCAATAGCCTAAAGACTGATCGCACAGTTCCTGTCTTCACAATAAAAGCGCCGCTCCATTGCGCTTGAGTTAACGAAATAAGAGTCTCCGAAAGCCAACCGCAAACGAGCTAGCAAGCTACGGAGTTTGCTGCCAATGTATTTCTTGTAAAGTGTATGAAAACAAATATGGAAGCTGGACAGATAGGATGCCAAAAACCGACTTTCATGTGGTATTAGACAGAAAAGAGGACGTTTTTTTTCTCCTCCATTTGAAAACGTGGACGTCTGATTCCAATCAATGCAAGTCATCAGAATCAGGTAATACACCAACTTATATTCTTGTCTTCATGAAAGATAGGAATCTGTATGTTAAACATGCATGTATATTCATTAAAACACCTTCAACATGTGAACAAAAACGGCAAAATAAATAAATATAAATGATATACTGTATGTGTATATATATATGTATGTATGTATGTATATATATATATATATATATGTATGTATGTGTGTGTGTGTGTGTGTGTGTGTGTGTGTGTGTGTGTGTGTATATATGAGGTAGATCACCTCGACTTGGTCATTTACTAAGTAATTGATAAACGTTAAACTTATTGGGGTGTTACCATTTAGTGGTCAATTGTACGGAATATGTACTGTACAATCTACTAATACAAGTTTTAATCAATCACTCAATCAATCAAATCAATGAATGCCTACTGAGGCTATGGTGCTGTTAAGTTATTGTGGCTCAATGTGCCATTTTTTTATTTTATTTTAATGTACTATTATTTAATATATATTATTGTTTTAGTTGCTTAAGAGATATTCCTGGCTCTGAATTTGCTCATTGCTATTTTTATGTTTTTGTGCATTATTTGTTGCCGTAATCAGGTTACTCATCAGTTGCTCAGTACTTGAGTAGTTTTTTCGCAACATACTTTTTACTTTTACTCAAGTAAATATTTGGGTGACTACTCCTTACTTTTACTTGAGTAATAAATCTCTAAAGTAACAGTACTCTTACTTGAGTACAATTTTTGGCTACTCTACCCACCTCTGAGGCTAATTAGCTTTTAGCGTAACGTTAGCTCATTTTGCTGTGTGTGTGTGCGCGTGCGTGTGTGTTAGGGGCAGCAAAGCCCTGTCTGTTATTTCATTGAATTCTATTGTGTTTAGGGATGAATAGTCTCTCCTATTGCAATTGTACTATTTTTCAGCGATAGTTACATGAATCATTAGTAATGTAGCAGCCTAGTTTTGAATAGCAGGTTCCCTGCTATCACATGTTGATAAAAATACAACATTTACATAATAAAAGTCAACTACAGGCTTCTCAAGTGCTGTAATAAATTAAGCATGATGAGTTGATATTAAACCGTTTCAATGGAAACTGTTTGTTTCACTTTTTATATGTAGAAGAAAGGTTTTGTCATTTTATTTTATCAAAGCAACAACTTGAGGCAGTTTAATGTGGATTAACATGGGCAGAATTATTATAGTGTTCCCAATGTTAAAAGGATAAAGCCATTGTTTACAAATTTGGTAAATAAATAACCAAAAAATGTATATTTTGTTGTTTTCTTACTGTACCGAAAATGAACCGAACCGTGACCTCTAAACCGAGGTACGTACCGAACCAAAATGTTTGTGTACCGTTACCAGAGGTGGGTAGTAACGCGCTACTTTTACTCCGTTACATCTACTTGAGTAACTTTTGGGATAAATTGTACTTCTAAGAGTAGTTTTTATGCAACATACTTTTACTTGAGTATATTTATAGAGAAGAAACGCTACTTTTACTCCGCTACATTTATCTGCAATCAGGTCGCTACTCGCTACTTTTTTTTTATCGATCTGTTAATGCACGCTTTGTTTGTTTTGATTTTGTCAGACACACATTCAAAGTAGGAACTACGCATGCTTGCATTTCATCAATCACAGGCAGTCACTGGTGACGTTGGACCAATCAAACAGAGCCAGGTGGTCACGTGACCGTCACACGTAGAACCCGACATGTTGAAAAACCTATTGGGGTGTTACCATTTAGTGGGAAACTGTACGGAATATGTACTGTACTGTGCAATCTACTAATAAAAGTTTCAATCAACCAATCAATCAAAAGTGTAAAGGAAAAAAGACACTTTTTATTTCAACTGTACTTCCCGTCAAAAGCCTAAAGACTGATCGCACAGTTCCTGTCTTCACAATAAAAGTGCCGCTCCATCGCGCCTGCGCTAACAAAATAAGAGTCTCCGAAAGCCAGCACAAACAAACTAGCAAGCTACGGAGTTTGCCGCCAATGTATTTCTTGTAAAGTGTATGAAAACGAATTTGGAAGCTGGACAAATAAGATGCCAATAACCAACGACTTTCATGTGGTATTAGACAGGAAGGAGGAACTTTATTTCTCTTCCATTTGAGAACCGGGATGTTATCAGCACTATACTGTCTGATTCCAATCAATGCAAGTCATCAGAATCAGGTAATACACCAACTTATTTTCTTGTCTTCATTAAAGATAGGAATCTATATGTTAAACATGCATGTATATTCATTAAAACACCTTTAACATGTCAACAAAAACGGCAAAATAAATAAATATAAATTATATACTGTACATATAAAGGTGTGTGTATATATATATATATATCCGTCCATCCATCCATCATCTTCCGCTTATCCGAGGTCGGGTCGCGGGGGCAACAGCCTAAGCAGGGAAACCCAGACTTCCCTCTCCCCAGCCACTTCGTCTAGCTCTTCCCGGTCCCAGGCCAGCCGGGAGACATAGTCTTCCCAACGTGTCCTGGGTCTTCCCCATGGCCTCCTACCGGTTGGACGTGCCCTAAACACCTCCCTAGGGGGGCGTTCGGGTGGCATATATGTATATGTATATATATATATATATATATATATATATATATATATATATATATATATTAGGGGTGGGCAAATTAATGCGTTAATTACGAGTTAACTCATCAATCTATTAACTCCGACAATTATTTTATCGCACATTTGTGTATGTTGTTTACATGCTTTTATTTTGTTAACGCCTTTTCTTAACAAGATGGTGTCGCCCGGATGGGCTTCGGCGTCGAGGGGCTCTTGGTAAAGATGGAACATTTGGCAAAAATACCGGACAATTCTGCAAATTTCATGGCTGGCTTACAGCGTGGTCACTCCGGGATCACTTACGACCGCCAGACAATTCTGATTGTGGATAGATCGGGCCGTTTTGGACTGAATGACACGTGCTTGCTAGACCGGCTAGCTAGCATGGGAATACTTTGCCGGCTACATCCAGCGGCCTGTGAAGCAGCGGAGTATATGTGTTGTCTGTTTATTTATGAATAAATCAGACGAGGAGTGTTGGCTGAGTTCTTAACGTTTGCTTTCAGAACGTGCATATCACAACATACAAGATGTCATGGCGACACAACCTATACTGGGCTACCGCGCATGCTCGTCACTCCTGTTGCATGCTGGGTAGGGTAGTTATTTTTTTTCCCTGGCTCATAACATCACAATATAGTACCATGTATATGCGTTCAGTTTATCAAAGCACCAAGCAAACAATCGGAAAATTCCCATCATATCAATTCCTAGATATGGTCATAATTATTTTAAATGCACTACGCAGAATAAACACATTATTAATATTGCTACTACGGATAATTTGATCAAAAATTCCCTAAAACAGCCCACTACCTGTAATATAGGTTTTTTTTAAACATAAGATCCCTGATAAAAAAAAAAATATTTCTGCTGTTACCTCAGAAATTGCTTGTTCAGATGTTATGATTGTGGCTCAGAGATTTGTATGTAGATTATATTTATTTTCCATAACAAACAGGATAACTTAAATACCCTGGCAGTGGCAATAAGCTTAAATGTTTGTATTTACATTTTTTGAGTTGATTTTCATCAAATATGCTATTTAACTGCTACTGTTTAACAAGGACTGATTTAAATTGTGTTTGCACAACAAATGTGTTGGCACTTTTGTTCATGTGGGGGAATATTCCAATAAAGGTGCACTACACACTACTTTTGAATTCATTATTGGGATTTGCGCATACAATGCAGTTAATCGCGATTAATCTGAGAAATAGTGCGATTAACTTCGATTAAAATGTTTAATCATAGCCCAGCCCTAATATATATATATATATATATATATATATATATATATATATATATATATATATATATATATATATATATATATATATATATATATATATATGTATATATATATATATATATGTATATATGTATATATATGTATATATATGTATATATATATATATATATATATATATGTATATATATATATATATATATATATATATATATATGTATATATATATGTATATATATATATATGTATATATATATGTATATATATATATATGTATGTATATATGTATATATATATATATGTATGTATATATGTGTATATGTGTGTGTATGTATATATGAGGTAGATCACCTCGACTTCGTCATTTATTAAGTAATTGATTAACGTTTAAAAACTTATTGGGGTGTTACCATTTAGTGGTCAATTGTACGGAATATGTACTGTACTACTGGGGCTACACGGTGGAAGAGGGGTTAGTGCGTCTGCCTCACAATGTGACGTTCCTGCAGTCCTGGGTTCAAATCCAGGCTCGGGATCTTTCTGTGTGGAGTTTGCATGCTCTCCCCTCTGGGTACTCCGGCTTCCTCCCACTTCCAAAGACATGCACCTGGGGATAGGTTGATTGGCAACACTAAATTGTCCCTAGTGTTTGAATGTGAGTGTGAATGTTGTCTGTCTATCTGTGTTGGCCCTGCGATGAGGTGGCGACTTGTCCAGGGTGTACCCCGCCTTCCGCCCGATTGTAGCTGAGATAGGCGCGAGCGCCCCCCGCGACCCCAAAAAGGGAATAA
>NC_084621.1:27783662-27806162 GCF_033978795.1 Nerophis ophidion | reverse complement strand
CAAGCTAAAATGCATGTCAAAAACCTCATGCGTGGTCCCGATCCCCAAGTGCACGCGCCCCAGCACGTCGAAGGACTACAGGCGGGTGGCTCTAACCTCCCATATCATGAAGACCATGGCGAGGTTGGTCCTGGAACAACTCCGCCTTACAGTCAAGCCCCACCTGGACCCACTCCAATTCGCCTACCAGCCCCGACTGGGAGTGGAGGACGCAGTCATCTACCTGCTGAACCGAGCCCACGCCCACCTAGACAAGCCTGCGAGCAGTGTGAGAGTCATGTTTTTTGACTTCTCCAGTGCTTTCAATACTATACGGCCTGGGCTACTGGGTGTGAAGTTGGAGAAGATGCAGGTGGAGGCCCCCTCGATGTCCTGGGTTATAGATTACCTGACGGACAGACCACAGTATGTTCAAATGCAGGACTTCACCATTTACACCACCGATTTCCACTATCAGTCAGAGTCCTGCCACCTTCAGAAATTTTCTGATGACTGCGATAGTGGGGTGTATTGAGGATGATGATGACGAGGAATACAGGACACTGGTGGAGGACTTTGTCACATGGTGTGGAAAGAACCACCTCCAGCTTAATGTGACGAAGACCGAGGAGCTGGTTGTGGACCTGGGAAGGAAGAGTACTTCAGCGACCCCAGTTTCCATCAGGGGGGTCGATGTGGACATGGTAAAGGATTATAAATACCTCGGTGTACACATGGACAATAAGCTGAATGGGTCAAAACACGCTGAGGCCCTCTACAAGAAGGGACAGAGCCACCTATACCTCCTCAGGAGGCTAGGATCATTCAACGTCTGTAATAAGGTGTTGAAGATGTTCTATAAGTCGGTGGTGGTGGGCGCCTTCTTGTACGCCGTGGCTTGCTGGGGCAGCGGGCTGAGAGTGAGGGACACAAACAGACTGGACAAGTTTGTAGAGAAGGCCAGTAGCGTGGTGGGAGTGGAGCTGGACTCTCTGGCAATGGTGTCAGAGAGGAAAAGTCTAGCAAAACTCTTAGCCATTATGGACAACACCTCCCACCCACTACACTCGGACCTTGCGGAGAGAATGAGCACGTTCAGTGGAAGGCTCAGACTCCCAAAATGTAACATGGAACGACACAGGAGGTCCTTCATACCGACAGCAATCAGACTGTATAGTGTATATGTTCCTTGACTGCACTTAAATGTAGAATATATGTAGAATATATTTATACTATTCATATATTATATATATATAATATTTGTTATAGATTATTTATTATTGTCTGTTGTGAGCGAACTGTGGTGCTGAATTTCCCCCAGAGATCAAGAAAGTACATTCTATTCTATTCTTAAGTCACATTTGAACCCCAAAGAAGAAGTTAACCAAAGTTAACATGACAACAATAGTCGTTTTTTTACAATATTCAACTCTTCGATTTATTCTTTTAAAAGGGCTGCAAAAAAGCCACAGATAGCCAAGGAAGAAAGCAAAACACATCCTGCTTATTGTAGATATGAGCGATACGGCCTAAAATATACATTGCAATATACAGTATATTGCAGCCTTTTGCGATACGATGTACATGTTATTAGGAATAAACATATTTGGTTTTTGCCCTTAAAGTTTGTAAAGAAAAAAAACAAAAAAAATGCAATGATTTTTGTGATTGAAAAATATCAGTTTACTGATTATATTTGATATTGTTACTGTCAATATTAGTATCGTTATGCCTTTACATTCATGAGCTATAGCTAAGCGATTAGCATGACTTTTTGTATCTTCCTATGGAGTGTAGTGTATCCTGTTTAGCTATTCATCGTCCTCCAGTGATAATGGAACTTGTAAGAACCTTTTATTGGCTTCCATGGAGGTGAAGATTAGAAAGTCTCTCCACACTTGTGCCTGTTGCTGTTAAAGAATCTCTCCGGCTAGCAGATTATTATTATTATTATTACTATTATTACCATGTTATTTTTCACCTCCTCAGCTACACATGGAGGACCACTGAGTGGGCCGAGTGCCGAGTGGACTTGTTGCTAAGCCAACAGGACCGTCGGCGTGGCAACCTGACGGGACTTTGTGGGGGAGGTCTGCAGACCCGCGAGGTCTACTGTGTCCAGGCCAATGCCGAGCTCCTGAAGTACATGGAGGACGTCAGGGAGAAGGACAAAGGTAAGACATGAGAGTGAAGAAGTTTTGTCTCGTTGAGAACTTGGCGGGGGGGGGGGGGTGAGGATGCCTCTACGGGCTCCAGTCCTCCTGACCTGTCCCCCTCTCGTCCATCCATACATTTTAACCAAATATTTGGGGGAGCTTGGCCCTGGAGGGTCCACCATGGCCTGCCAGTCCTGGGCCCAGGACTTCTTAGAGTTTGCCAGCACGGTGAAGGTAGGCCTAGTCCATGGGCCTTTCTGGCCTGGCCTGTCCAGCTATCCAGAGTGGTGGTGGACTTCCATACCGCGTTTTTCCTTTTTTAAATGCCATTTCGATTTTGTTGTGCTTTGGGGTTTCAGAGGATTGGTCATAGAGGAGTGGTCTACACCAGGTCATGACTTAAAACAGACTAGACTAGTTTCTCTCCGTGGCCATCTGGGAACCTCTCCATGCTAGGGTTGTACGGTATACCTGTTGTTTTAACTACTTGTAAAACACTACTCCTCGTCTCCATGGTGGCAAAGTAAGTTTCTTTCAAGTATCATCCCTGGAGGACGAGGAATAGCTAAACATGCTTAATTACACACCGTATGTCACCGGCGTCAAAATGTAAACGAACGCCATTGGTGGATCTACACCTAACAGCCACTGTAATGATACCAAGTACAGCAGCGTATCTAGTCGATACTGCTATGATTACGTCTATTTTTTTTTTTTAATTATAAACCCGGGAAACATGTCCCTAGAAACATGAGGACTTTGAATATGACCAATGTATGATCCTGTAACAACCTGGTATCGGATTTATACGCAATTTTGTGGTGTCATCCAAAACTAATGTAAAGCATCCACACAACAGAAGAATAAGTCATTAGTTAATTTTAACAGAAGTGTAGATAGGACACGTTAAAAGAGAAAGTAAGCAGATATTAACTGTAAATGAACAAGTACAGTAGATAACTAATTTTCTACCACTTGTCCTTAATAATTTTGACAAAATAATAGAATGATAAATGACATTATATAACTGCATATGTCAGCAGCTGAATTAGGAGCCTTTGTTTGCTTACTTACTACTAAAAGACAAGTTGTTTTGTATGTTCACTATTTTTTTTAAGGACACAATTGTTCTTTAATTGCAATAACAAACATATGTTTAAAGGCCTACCGAAATTGGATTTTCTTATTTAAATGGGGATAGCAGGTCCATTCTATGTGTCATACTTGATCATTTCGCGATATTGCGATATTTTTGCTGAAAAGATTTAGTAGAGAACATCGACGATAAAGTTCGCAACTTTTGGTCGCTAATAAAAAAGCCTTGCCTGTACCAGAAGTAGCAGACGATGTGCGCGTGACATCACCGGTGTGAGAGCTCCTCATATCCTCACATTGTTTATAATGTGAGCCACCAGCAGTAAGAGCAATTTGGGCCGAGAAAGCGGCTATTTCTCCATTCATTTGAGCAAGGATGAAAGATTCGTAGATGAGGAAAGTGAGAGTGAAGCAAAAAAGAAAAGGCGATGGCTCCAGGCGGCGGCCATGGGAGAGTTTCAGATGTGATTAGACACATTTACTAGGATAATTCTGGAAAATCCCTTATCTGCTTATTGTGTTATAGTATTTTAGTGAGATTATGAAGTCATACCTGAAATTTGGATGGCTGCGGTGAACGCCAGTGTCTCTGAGAGAAGCCGAGGAGCCAAAATCACAGCTGCCTTTTTGAGCTGCAGGATGAGGTCGCGTAATCCACTCACGTCTCCGGTAAGAGCCGACTTAATATCACAATTTTCCCATCCAAAAACTTGCTGGTTGACGGAGAAAAACATGTTCACTTGACCGCTCTGTGTTAAAGCTTCACAACAAACAAAGAAACACCGGCTGTGTTTCGGTGCTAAATCCACCGCTTTCCACCCACAGCATTCTTATTTGACGTCTCCATTATTAATTGAACAAATTGCCAAAGATTCAGCAACATAGATGTCCAAAATACTGTGTAATTGTGCGATGAAAAGAGACGACTTTTAGCCGTAAGTGGTGCTGGGCTAATATGTCCCCTCCAACCAATAACATCACAAACACGCGTCTTCATTCCGAGACGTTTTCAACAACTCCATGTATCCAAAATGGATACATGGATGATACAGCAGAGGATTGGGAGAATGTCATGTGGTCAGATGAAACCAAAATAGAACTTTTTAGTATAAACTCAACTCGTCGTGTTTGGAAGAAGAAGAATACTGAGTTGCATCCCAAGAACACCACAACTACTGTGAAGCATGGGGATGGAAACATCATGCTTTGCGGCTGTTTTTCTGCTAAGGGGACAGGACGATTGATCCGTGTTAAGGAAAGAATGAATGGGGCCATGTATCGTGAGATTTTGACCCAAAACCTTCTTCCATCAGTGAGAGCTTTGAATGGTTGACCAAATACTTATTTTCCACCATAATTTACAAATAAATTCTTTAAAATTCCTACAATGTGAATTCCCAGATTTTTTTCCACATTCTGTCTCTCACAGTTAAAGTGTACCTATGCTGAAAATTACAGACCTCTGTCATTATTTTAAGTGGGATCACTTCGGAACAACACTACCCCATGCAAGAGAAGGGGGCAAAAAAGAGAAGCGGCAGGTCAACTGGTCTTAAACAGAGTATTTTAAAGTTGGAGCATATCGATTAGTTTTAAGATGGGACTTAAATGCTTCTATCGAGATGACATGTATTGCTGTTGCCAGTAGGGCATTCCAGAGTATGAGAGGCCAAATAAAAAACACTCTCACGCCTGCAGACTTTTTTGGGCTTTCAGAATCGCTAATAAGCTGGTGTTCTTGGAAGGTACAGTAAGTTTCCGGACGGAACGTAAGGTACAATACAATCAGCAAGATAGGATGGCGCTAAACCGTTTAATATTTTGTATGTAAGTAATAAAACCGTGAAGTCTAAATCTGCGGTGGACAACATTGGACGGATTTTAGTGATATTTAGGAGAAGAAAGAAGGCAGTGTTATTAACACTCTTAATGTATGCGGCCTAAATGTGAGAGTTTGGTTGAACATATTATGTATTATCATATTTCAATGTGGTATCCTTAAACAATTGTGCAAGTGTGTTTGATTTAATGTGAACAATTGCATTGATCTGGTGATGAGACTAAATATTTTTGCTCAATGCCAAAATTCCCATCGCCCACCACTAGTGGTAATTGCACTGCGCCATTACTGAGCACTGTTTTTTCATGTCACCTTTTTAAATATTTAAAAACTTTGAGCTTAATTAAATTTTTCTTGGAATGTGAACTCAAAAAGAAGCTTAGACCTCATTTCTGCTGCAATCAACTACTCCAACATTCCTGTTCATGAACATGTTGCCTTTCTTGTAATAGTAGTCTGACTGTTCTTCAGTAGCATTAATATTTTAAGATCAGCTATTAATTCAAAATCGGAAGAGTTTTTATTCCCATTGTTTGAGAACGGGTTCACAAACTAGGAATTTTATTTGGCGCAATCGTGCAACATGAAACACATAAGACAGAATAGAATAACTTGAGCTGTAACTGAGCTATCAGATCTTGTTATTGTTCATGAGCCTGACGGCCGAGGGGGAAAAGCTGTTCAGGTGGCGGGAAGTGTGGGTCTGGATGGACCGTAGTCTCCTGCCTGAGGGGAGAGGGGAGAATAGTTTGTGTCCAGGGTGAGAAGAGTCGGTTGTGATCCGACCAACACGCCTCCTGGTCCTGGAGGAGAACAGGTCTTGGAGGGGGGTGGGAGTTTGCAGCCAATAACCTTCTCAGCAGCACGTACGATGTGCTGCAGTCGATGAGACTGTGGCGCAGAGGAACCGCATGGTGATGGAGGAGGTGAGGATGGACTCGATGATGGCTCTGTAGAACTGCACCAGCATCTCAGTCTCTTTAGCTGCCGGAGGAAGCACATCCTCTGCTGGGCCTTCCTAATTAGGGAGCTGATGGTCGGCTGCCACTTGAGGTTCTGGGTGATGGTGGTGCCCAAGAAACGGATGGCGTCCACAATGGAGACGGGGGTGGGAGAGTCAATCAGGGTGAGGGGGGGGATGGTGGGGCTTTGACTTTCCTGAAGTCCAAGATCATCTCCACTGTTTTCTAGGCGTTCAGCTCCAGGTTGTTGAGGCTGCACCAGGAGGGGTGGGAGTTTGCAGCCAATAACCTTTTCACCAGAACGTACGATGCGCTGCAGTTGATGCTTGTCCCTGACTGTGGTTGCTGGGAACCACACAATGATGGAGGAGGTGAGGATGGACTCCATGAAGGCTTAGTAGAACTGCACCTTCTGTTTCTTCAGCTGCCGCAGGAATTACATCCTCTGCTGGGCCTTCCTGATGAGGGAGCTGATGGTCGGCTCCCACTTGAGGTCCTGGGTGAAGGTGGTGCCCAAGAAACGGATGAAGTCCACAATGGAGACGGGGGTGGGAGAGTCAATCAGGGTGAGGGGGGGTTGGTGGGGCTTTGACTTTCCTGAAGTCCAAGATCATCTCTATTGTTTTCTGGGCGTTCAGCTCCAGGTTGTTGAGGCTGCACCAGGACGCTATACCGATCCACCTCTCTACTGTAGGCGGACTCGTCGTCGTCCGAGATGAGCCCGATGAGGGTAGTGTAAGTCCCCAAACCTGAGCAGCTTTACCGACTGGTGACTGGAGGTGCAGCAGTTTGTATACAGAGAGAAGAGCCAGGGGGAAAGTACACATCCCTGAGGAGTGTTCGTGGTTTGACTGATTGAGACAATCTTCCCCAACCACATGTGCTGTCTCTGTTCGTCAGGAAGTCATTGATCCAACTGCAGAGGGAGTCGGGCATGCTGAGCTGGTAGAGCTGGTCTCGTAGCAGTCCAGGGAGGATGGTGTTCAAGGCAGAGCTGAAGTCCACAAATAGGATCCTGGCGTAGGTTCCTGGGGAGTTCAGATGAACCTTTCACATCACCTGATTTGTTTTAGCAATCAAGACTATTTCATTTGTGCGGACGCTGCTCTGTAGGCGAACTGCAGTAGGTCCAAGAGGGGGGCGGTTATGTCCTTGAGTTGGGGCAGGACCATGCGCTCAAAGGACTTCATGACCACGGACGTCAGCGCCACCGGCCTGTAGTCATTAAGTCCTGTGGGCCGTGCTTTCTTGGGGACAGGGACGATGGTGGAGGTTTTTAAGCCGGACGGCACGCGGCATAGCTCCAGAGAGGTGTTAAAAATGTCAGTGAAAACAGGAGCCAGCTGATCCGCGCAGTGTCTCAAGGTGGAGGGGGAGACATGTGTTGAGCTTCAAGGACTGCCGGCGTACATCCTCCTCTCTGATGGAGAGGGCCTTTGATGATTAATTCATTTTTAGTGAGATTGGAAAAAATCTTCAGTATAAAAAATCATTTGCACAATTACATCCTTTTTGAGAAGCAGCATCTTCTCAAAGTGGATCGTCTCTTTCTTGTTCGGGAAGGCAGACATGGAAAAGCACTTTCCTGAATGTTCCTCAGACTATTTCAGTTTTAGTTCTGTGTCCAAGCTCAGAAGTCTTACACATCTTGGATATAGTGTAACTACATGTTTTTTTTCTCATTTTTATAACTAACTTACAAAATAATCACACAAAAATGAACATTTGGATATTTCTGACCGTGTGAGTGAAAACGGATATTATCACCTCTGCCAATTGTGACAGTGGGAGGTTGACAGGACTCCCGGACACATTTACACGTTTACGGTACAACATTTGGTCCTGGCAAGTATTAGAAAAAACAGTAACAAGAGGAGACCGAAATTAGAATGACTTAGATAAATAATAAGAAAATTGCACATGTTTAAATTGATTAAAACGTGTTTATTAGAGATGTCCGATAATGGCTTTTTTGTCCAACTCTTAATTACCGATTACTATATCAACCGTTACCGATATATACGGTTGTGGAATCAACCCATTATTATGCCTAATTTTTTTTGTGCTGCCCTGCTGGATGCATTGAACAATGTAACAAGGTTTCCAAAATAAGAGAACAACTTCAACTCAAATTAAGGAAAATAATGCCAACATGGCCCTGCCATATTTATTATCGAAGTCACAAAGTGCATTATTTTTTTTTAATAAATAAACCCCCCCTGACGAGTCCACATTTCAAAATGTTTTTGAAATGTCGACATTGTGTCCTCTGGACCAAAGAAGAACAGAACCATCTGGATTGTTATAGGCGCAAAGTTCAAAAGCCAGCATCTGTGATGGTATGGTGGGTGTATTAGTGCCCAAGGCATGGGTAACTTACACAAATGTACATAAAGGTTTTGGAGCAACATATTTTGCCATCCAAGCAACGTTATGGACGCCCCTGCTTATTTCAGCAAGACAATGCCAAGCCATGTGTTACAACAGCGTGGCTTCATAGTAAAACAGTGTGGGTACTCCACTGACCTGCCTGTGGGCAAGACCTGTCTCCCATTGAAAATGTGTGGCGCCGTATGAAGCCTAAATTATCAGAACGGATACCCCTGTTGAACAACTTAAACTGTACATCAAACAAGAATGGGAAAGAATTCCACCTGAAAAGCTTCAAAAATTGGTCTCATCAGTTCCCAAACGTTTAGTGAGTGTTGATTAAAGGAAAGGCCATGTAATACAGTGGTAAAAATGCCCCTGTGCCAAATTTTTTGCAATGTGTAGTTGCCATTAAATTCTAAGTTAATGATCATTTGCAAAAAAAAAAAAAAAAGTTTCTCAGTTCGACCAGTAAATATCTTGTCTTTGCAGTCCATTCAATTGAATATAAGTTCAAAAGGATTTGCAAATTATTGTTTTCTGTTTTTTTTTACACATTACACAAGGTGCCAACTTCACTGGTTTTGTGTTTTGTATATCGGTATCTTAAAAAAATGTGCTCAAGGATTCCCTAAGTGTTTTATGGCTAGACAACCCAGTGTTGAGTGATGTAATCAGAATATTTTACAATCAATCAATCAATGTTTATTTATATAGCCCTAAATCACAAATGTCTCAAAGGACTGTACAAACCATTACGACTACGACATTCTCGGAAAAACCCACATAAGGGCAAGGAAAACTCACACACAGTGGGCAGGGAGAATTAACACCAGTGACGCCAGTGACAATGCTGACTATGAGAAACCTTGGAGAGGACCTCAAATGTTGACCCCCCCCCCCCCCCCCCCTCTAGGGGACCGAAAGCAATGGATGTCGAGCGGGTCTAACATGATACTGTGAATGTTCAATCCATAGTGGCTCCAACACAGCCGCGAGAGTTCAGTTCAAAGCGGATCCAAGACAGCAGCGAAAGTCCCGTCCACAGGAAACCATCCCAAGCGGAGGCGGATCAGCAGCGTAGAGATGTCCCCAACCGATACACAGGCGAGCGGTCCATCCTGGGTCCCGACGAGCGGTCCATCCTGGGTCTCGACTCTGGACAGCCAGTACTTCATCCGTGACCATCGGACCGGACCCCCTCCACAAGGGAGGGGGGAACAGAGGAGAAAAAGAAAAGAAGCGGCAGATCAACTGGTCTAAAAAGGGAGGTCTATTTAAAGGGTAGAGTATACAAATGAGTTTTAAGGTGAGACTTAAATGCTTCTACTAAGGTGGCATCTCGAACTGTTACCGGGAGGGCATTCCAGAGTACTGGAGCCCGAACGGAAAACGCTCTATAGCCCGCAAACTTTTTTTGGGCTTTAGGAATCACTAATAAGCCGAGGCTTTTGAACGCAGATGTCTTGCCGGGACATATGGTACAATACAATCAGCAAGATAGGATGGAGCTAGACCGTGTAGTATTGTATACGTAAGTAGTAAAACCTTAAAGTCACATCTTAAGTGCACAGGAAGCCAGTGCAGGTGAGCCAGTAAAGGCGTAATATGATCAAACTTTCTTGTTCTTGTCAAAAGTCTAGCAGCCGCATTTTGTACCAACTGTAATCTTTTAATGCTAGACATGGGGAGACCCGAAAATAATACGTTTCAGTAATCGAGACGAGACGTAACAAATGCATGGATACTGATCTCAGCGTCTTTAGTGGACAAAATGGAGCGAATTTTAGCGATATTACGGAGATGAAAGAAGGCCGTTTTAGTAACTCTTTTAATGTGTGACTCAAAGGAGAGAGTTGGGTCGAAGATAATAACCAGATTTTTTACCGAGTCGCCTTGTTTAATTATTTGGTTGTCAAATGTTACAGTTGTATTATTAAATTTACAACAAAAAAATGTTTTGTTGTAAATAGTAACGTAACATTTATTCCTATGAAGTAATTAGTTAGCTGTTGATGTGTCGAAGAAGTTTTGGTTCATTAACGTTAGGTTTGTAGCCATACGCTTGTGCACAGAGATAGATAGAGATTCTATCCGCTCACTGCGGTTGAAGCCCATGGCTGGTTTGGTTTGAAACTACTTTTCAGCCACCCGGCCGCTATACTAGGTTAGTCTGCACGGGCTATGAACTCGATGAGAAGGTGGCGAGAAATATTTCCATAATGTATAAAGCAAAATGTGTACACTGCAAAAAGTCAAAGTTCAAAAACAGGAAAAAAAATATACAAAAATGAGGGGTATTTTACTTGAACTAAGCAAAATTATCTGCCAATAGAACAAGATAATTTGGCTTGTCAAGACTATCCAAAACAAGTAAAATTAGCTAACCTCAATAGACCCAAAAATACCTTAAAATAAGTATATTCTCACTATTAACTGTACTATTATACAAGTACATATTTTCTATTGTTTCATTGAAAAAAAACAGCAAAGTCCATTTGGCTGTGATCTGTTTTAATATGAGACACAATTGTGTCAAAGTCATGATTTTTTTTTTTTACATGCTTGAAATAAGAAATGATTACTTTAAAAAAGCTGTTTTATATTGTGAGTGTTGATGACACAGCTTTGCATCAGTTGATATTCTAGTTTCAAGCATGTTTTACTCAACATGGGGTCATCAAATCTCAGCAAAAAGCTGAAATATCTTACTGAGATTATTTAGGACCAAAACACTTAAAACAAGTAAAACACTCGGAACTTAAAATCTTATGTATGGCCAAGCAAGTCCCGGGATGCCCAAAATGTCCATAACAAACCGAGCCGAGTCCCACTGGAAGGGGGGATAAAAGTTGGAAAAGTCAGCAAAAGTCTCAAAAATATTCAGAATGCCTACCCAGGTTCGAGTCCCATACGTTCCGCCGCCCGGCTGGGATGCCCTATATGTCCTAAAACAAGCCCAGCTAAGTCCAACTGGAAGTGAGAAAAGTGAGAAAAGTGAAAAAAGTCGGTAAAATGTTCAAAAATCCCACCCAGGTTCAAACTCGAACCTGGGTAGGTATTTTGAAAATTTTTGGGACTTTTCCACCTTTTATCCCCCCTCCCCGTGGACATTTTAGGTATCCTGGGACTTACGCGGCCAGCGGCGGGACTTGTTGGACTCGAACCTCGGTAGTTATTACACTTTTGGGAACTTTTTCCGACTTTTCTTACTTTTCTCCCCCACTTCCCGTGGGACTTTGCTGGATGCATTTTGGACATTTTTCGCATCCTGGCACTTGTGCGGCCGGCGGCGGGACTCGTGGGACTGGAACCCGGGAAGGTATTTTGAACACAATTGGGACTTTTTAACATTTTGGCCGCCTTTCCCATCTTTTTCCCCTGTGCACCATTGCTGGGTGTGTTTTGGACATTTGGAGAAAAATAGTTTCAAGCATGTTTTACACAATAGAGGTCATAAAATGTCGGAAACAAGCTGTAATATCTTACTGAGATCATTTAGGACCAAAAGCCTTAAAACAAGAAAAACACTCCAAAATAAAATCTGCTTAGTGAGAAGAATTTTCTTATCAGACAGAAAATAAGTAAATATTTCAGTTTTTGCAGTGTATCCTTTACCAAAAATCACTTCACATTCTCTCCTGGCATACCTGAGTTATTGTGCAGAAATATGGGGAAATATTTACAAAAGTACACTTCATTCACTAACGGTGTTACAAAAAAGGTCAGTTAGAATAATACTTACTGTCGGATATAGAGATCATACGATCCCTTTTATTTATTTAGTCAAATTTATTGAAATTCATTGATTTGGTGCATTTGCAAACAGCTACAATTATGCACAAAGCAAAATATTACCTTCTACCCAAGAATGTTCAACAACAAAAGAGGAAAAATATAACCTTAGAGGACAATCTCATTTGAAACATTTGTATGCACGTACAACACGTAAGACCTTTAAGCATATCAGTTTGTAGAACATGAATTATGGAATGGATCAAGCGAAGAAGTTACAATACAAACAATGTACTGGTATAATAATTGAAGAGGTTTTTCAAAACTAAAAGTGTTTACAAAGTACAAGGAAGCCAAATCTTTAAACCTAATTGAAATTGAGATTATTTTCATCTCATATTTGAACCGTGACTGTCTTAACTATTATTAAAATGCCTGTTGTATTCATTGATGTAAATTATGTTACAAATTGAGGACAGGATTTGAATGTGTGCTACTAAACTGCTATGAATTGGAAGAGGGTTAGGATGAAAAAAAAGGTAAGTTGGCTTCTTTCTACTTCTTTTCGCTGTAAATGTGTGAACCATATGATATATCACTTATTGCGTACATGTTCAAAATAAATTCCAACCAACCAAGTGATAAAGTTGCTACTAGGAGAGATATAGGCTGTCAGGGTCAAATAACGTGAGACATTATAGAGACACAGAAACAGAATAGAAGAAAAGCCAGTGATTGCTTTTCTCGTACAAGGAGAGTGACCTGGAGAAAGTTTGTCAGTTACAGGCTCCAATTAACTCTGACATTTCTCCCACTCCCCTCGACTTTTGTTTCATTAAGGTGGCCATGCATCACATACACACACACACAGCTGTACTAAAAGAGGAGGGGGATTTAATGCTGTGTTGAGAACATAACACATGCAAACTTAAAAAGACACAGTAACTTCCTGTGTTGCTTTGTCTCATCTGCAAACTCCTCTCTGCGGTTGGCAGCTCAACCCTAAGTTCAATCTTAAGCCAAGTTTCGTTCCTCTTCAGTTTGTCTAACAAAATGCATAAGCAAACAATCATATTTGAATAAAAACGAGATAATTTATTTACAATTAATCAATCATAGGCTGTCAAGCAAATCAATGTATTTTTAAACAAAGTTGTAGTTTGTCAGAATAATTGTATCTAAGTTATCACAAAACTTTGTGTTGCCATGAGTCCATGCGGAGAAGACAAACGCTGTCTTTGATCCTTCCGAGAAGGGTTGTAAAACTCCACTGTGTAGGATGGGAAGCAACATGAAGGTGTTCTGTTTCTTTGATGTATTGTAGTCAACAGAAAGATATTGTCTTAAACCCGAGATCTACAAAGCGTAGAGGAAGCAGGACCTGACTCCCCTCCAGGGACCTCTTCTTTGAACTATTTTACGACCTTTTCTGTGAACTGTTCACAACCTTTTCTTTGAACCGACCTTTGTAATCAAAGGTGATGGCTGTTTACGACCCCCTTACCTTTTAGAAACAGCTGTTGCCGTGTAATCAGGGAAAGTCCAAATAAGAGGAAGTGTACAATCTTACAGTATATGGGGACGGAGTGGCGAAGTTGGGAGAGTGGCCGTGCCAGCAATCAGAGGGTTAATGGTTCAATCTCCACTTTCTACCATCCCAGTCATGTCCGTTGTGTCCTTGAGCAAGACACTTAACCCTTGCTCTTAATGGGTCCGGGCATGGCAGCTCAGGCCATCAGTGCGTGAGTGTGTGTGTGAATGGGTGAATGTGGAAATAGTGTCAAAGCGAGTTCCATAAAAAGGTAGAAAGGCGCTATACAAGTACAACCCATTTACCATCTTTCGTCAGAGCGTGGTGAGACTGTACAAGAGTACAGTTCAGTCGTCCCTCCTCAATTGAGCCAAATTTATTATGTTTCTCTTAAATTCCTTGCTTCTTGTCTTGTTTAATAGACGTCATCAGTGTTTGAACCTGACAAGTCTCTCACCAATTGGCAAATGCAGTCGCGAGTTCAGAAATCTGCATCGGAGTCGCTCAGTCTTTTGAAAAGTTTGTTGTGTTGCGTTTTCACAGTGAAGACCAAACTGCGGACCTTTTTAAATTTGGGTTAGGGTTGGGGGGAAAAAAATCAAAGTACAAAGGGATGTTCTAACCCAGGCCTGGGCAATTTTGACTCTCGGGCCACATTTAGAGAAAAAAATGTGTCTGGGAGCCAATGTATCTATTTTTAAGAACACTTATACAAAACCTCACTATAATGTCTGATTGAATGCTAAAAACGTTATGACAGACCACCTTAAAAAACATAATGGAATTTTAAATTCTTTCTATGAACGGTAAAATACTGAATATTGGCAAAATATGAAAATCACACCCCCTGTCCATCGACATATTTTACAATCAAGTGAAACGCAACAAAAAGTGAAATAGGCAAGCGAAAGGTACAAAATAAAACCACCTACAATTTGATATATCTGATATTATCGCAATCCGCCTCCCGGATCGGACATAGTTTTGTTCTTGAGCCCTTTTTGTGTGTTTTCTTATTATTTTTGGACTCTTCCGTTCCCTAAGTTGTGTGCACTTCCTTGTTTGTATTCATCACCATGGCGATTTCATTTGTTCCACCTCCACTGGCTCCTGAGGCACACCTGTTTATGATTATTGCTTTAGTATTTAACTGGCCTGCTACCTTAGTTCTGTCTGGATGTTTTGTTTGCTCCATGCAACAGTTAAGTTTGGTATTCCTGTTTTGTATTTACCTTGCTAAGTCCTGTCTTAGCTTCCGCGCGACACTTTGAACTCTACTGTTGCTAATATTAGCATTTAGCTTCCCGTGCGTAGGCATGCCTTTTTTTTTTGCCTTTTGTCAGTGTTCTTTTATCATTTTGTATTAAAACAAGTTTTTACCTGCTATCCCGCCTGGTCCGAGTCCTGTAGCATCCTGGGGTGGCAACTTCGCGCATCAATATGCGTCCCAAACGCAACAGATATATCCCTAAGCATTAGAAATTTGTTGTGAAAATCTCCTTCCGTGTTAGTGGAAATGCTTCCCGCCCACACTGCTTGGTACCTCGTCTGAACTGCTGTGACTTAGATGACCATAGTAACTAATTACTAGATTACCATAGTAACTGGTATATCATCCATAAGCGCAGATTCCAACCATTGAAATACTTTGTATATTTCAAGACTTACAGTACAGTTATTAGAAAACATGACTGCACATCATAACGGCAGCTACACTTTCCATCTTAAAGATTAATAAAAATATATTTGGGAATGTCCGGCGGGCCAGATTGAAAAGCTTAACGACCGCATGTGGCCTTAATTTGCCCAGGTCTGTTCTAACCCTACGGTTTTCCATATCTTTATTTGTAGCGGGCGACCACCACAAATAGACTGCAGCCCTGTGGGAAACACCAACATATTTACCATATTTTTGGACAATAAGTCACATTTTTTTTCATAGTTTGGCCAGGGGGTGCAATTTATGTTGAAATTATGAACACATTACCGTAAAATATCAAATATTATTTAGTTCATTCACTTAAGAGCCTGGACGTATAAGATTTCATCGGATTTAGCAATTAGGAGTGACAGATTGTCAGTCAGATCTCAGTTGTTCTCAGTTGGTTATTTATGCGTCATATAACGTACACTTATTCAGCCTGTTGTTCACTATTCTTTATTTATTTTAAATTGCCTTCATATGTCCATTCTTGGCATTGAGTTTTATCAAATAAATATCCCAAAAACATGAGTCTTATACTCTGAAAAATACGGTAGTCATAAGTGTAGCGATACGTGCTTGGTAGCTTCCACACCTAATGATTCATAAATACAAACGTGCACTATTCTGTTGTGTGTTTAAACATGCATGACACAACCCGATGAGTAAAAGTTATCTTTCCAGAGCAGCTTTTCTTCTCCCTCCTTTGGGAGTGAGGGAGTGTGTCAGGGGTATAATCTCCCAGCATCCCAGTGAGCGAGTCAGTGAGGAAATAAATAAATAGTATCAAGCATGCAAAACAGCCGAACACAAACCCGCCAGATAAAGTTCTACAGAAGATGCTTTGCGCCTCCTGAAATCTCCACTTTCATCTCTATGCGGGGAGCGGCTCTGCTTTGACCGGAGATCGGATCTTCGAGCGTTCCTCTGCCACTGAGAACACCCAAGCTGACTTTTGAGCTAAACTTTGCGCGCTACTACCACACACGCGCCCTGTAAACATGCATCAACACAGCCGTGTTATTGCAGAACTACTGCCAAATAATCTGTTGTATGAAATATCATTTTTCCAATGAAAAGTGAAAGTTGTGAGGGCCACTGTCATGACCTACCACCTTTTAGGTTTTGTCTTGTTTTAGTTAGTTTTCCTGTCGGCACACCCGTGCAATAACTATGCTGTTTAATCAGCATCTTGATATGCCACACCTGTGAGGGGGGATGAATTATATTGTCAACGAAGAAATGCTCACTAACACAGATTTAGATGGATTTGTGAACAATTTAAGAGGAATACCGTATTTTTCGGACTATAAGGCGCAATAATAATCCTTTTCTCAAAACTCAACATGAGTCTTATAACCCAGTGCGCCTTATGTACGGAATAATTTTGGTTGTGCTTACTGACCTCAAAGCCTTTTTAATTGGTACATGGTGAAATGATAAGTGGGCAGCACGGTGTGACAGGGATTAGTGCATGTGCCCCACAATATGAAGGTCCTGAGTTGTCCTGGGTTTAATCCCGGGCTCAGATCTTTCTGTGTGGAGTTTGCATGTTCTCCCCGTGACTGCGTGGGTTCCCTCCGGGTACTCCGGCTTCCTCCCACTTCCAAAGACATGCACCTGGTGATAGGTTGATTGGCAACACTAAAATTGGCCAAAGTGTGTGAATGTGAATGTTGTCTATCTGTGTTGGCCCTGCGATGAGGTGGCGACTTGTCCAGAGTGAACGCCGCCTTTTGCCCGAATGCAGCTGACATAGGCTCCCGCAACCCCGAACGGGACAATCGTTAGAAATTAAATGATAAGTGTGACAAGTAGATGGCAATCAGACATAAAATATACTGTATGTGTAGACTGCAATATGACTCAAGTAAACAACACAAAAATTGTATATGTTCCATTGAAAATATAGAACATTGCACACGGTGCTCAAAAATCCATCAAAATGTTTTAGTACGACTTGGGTAAGCTATGAAGCCACACCGCTTGTTGGATTGTACTGTGCTTCAACATACGAGTATTATTATGGTCTGTATAAGGTAAGACATATTATCTGGCATTATGTTTCGCAATATTATGCAAAAGAGACCTTTCTTACCTTGTGGTATCTGGTGATCTGTATTTGGGATCTGCATTAGTCCTGAAAAATTGCACGTGTCTGCCTTTTGTAGTCCGTGCCGAAAAAGTAGTCGATAAGCTTCTTCTTTTTCTGCATCTTCTTATTATGGGACATTCATCCTCCGCTGTTGCCATTTCTAATATAAAGTGGTGTAGTGAGATTACATTATTCACCCAAGTAACTTAAGCTATTAGAGAGTTCCGGTCGGACGGTTTTTCACGGGACACATTTCCGCCTTTGTTATTGCTCTCGTGAGCCAAGGATGAAGAGAGGTTTCTCCGTCCTTGATTGACGTTAAGTCTGAATGTCATTAAAACAGTTAGCTCCATCTTTTGACACTTCTTCCACCCCGTCCTTGCACGCTACACCGCGACAACAAAGATGACTGGGAAAAGACGCTGCCGAAGGTTAACCACGTAAATTAGTCCGCCCACAAAACGGGGCATCCTGAAGCGACTGTCAAAAAAGGGCTTGAAGATGATCTGTAAAACATAATCTATGTAACATTTTGACCAACAACCACCATTACATGTTATGTAGACCACAAGGAAGTGTTTTACATTTAGAATAACAATATATTTACATGACTCCTTTTAAATGTGCGCCTTTTGTATGAAAATAAACTTGACTAGACCCACTCATCCGCAGTGCGTCTCATAATCCGGTGCGCTCGATGGTCTGTAAAATACAGCAAGTATTTTGTGTATATAGTAAACCTTATTGATCTTTGAGTTCAACTCATGACAAATGGGAGCAAAAGCAAGAGTTGCATTTTAATTTTTATTTGGTGTAAAAATAAATGACAAAATACAAAAACATTGCAATATTTAGTGAAACAATTGTACTCATATGAGGGATTTCATGCAGGCTGATGCTATCCATCCATCCATCCATTTACTATACCGCTTGTCCCTTTTGCGGTCGCTGGGGGCGCTGGAGCCTAATTCAGCTGCATTTTGGCGGAAGGTGGGGTACACCCTGGACAAGTCGCCACCTCATCACAGGGCCAACACAGACAGACAACATTCACACACTAGGACCAATTTAGTGTTGCAAATCAACCTATCCCCAGGTGCATGTCTTTGGAGGTGGGAGGACGCCGGAGTACCCGGAGGGAACCCACGCAGTCACGGGGAGAACATGCAAGCTCCACACAGAAAGATCCCAAGATTGAACCCAGGACAACTCAGGGCCTTCGTATTGTGAGGCACATGCACTAACCCCTCCCCCACCCACCGTGCTGCCCGCAGGGGGTCGCATGGATTCTAATTGAGAGCATGTCTCGCCAGAGCACCGGCACATTGTGCTGCATTTGGTTGCAAAATACGTTTCGCATGACTATGACCACGGTGTCATATGTTATACTGTATGTCAAACATTATATTTATAGATACAACAGGGCGCTCTAGAAGCCAAAGTACGAGACGTGCATACATGGCAGTCATCTTAGCAAGGGGGGGCATTTTTCCATTTAAAGGGATGCAATACAATTCATTGGGAAGAAATCATAACTTGCTTAATTATCAATTGATTTTAATGCAATTTTAAATGCCAATTTAAAAATGATTTGCCCTTATTTGGTGTATATTTCAATTGTATTCCTTTACCGGCCTTCAACTACAATGCAATACTTGGGCACTTTTTCCTTACTAGGGTTGTCCCAATATTTTTGTACCGGTACCAAAATGTATTTCAATAAATTTTCAAAATAAAGGGTATCACAAAAAATGTAATTATCTGTCATATTACACCCGAAAATCGTATTCATTTTATGAGGAATTTAGACAATTAGATAAGACAGCAAACATATTAGACAACTTCTCTTGTAGATTTCGAACTTGGCTGCTGCGGTATGCAGTATCATTATGTAATGTCCCATTCTATTATTTTGTGGTCGGGTGGGGCGGGGGGTGTGGTTGGGGGAGAAGTATATTTACAGCTGTTGTGTGCGCAGTTGTGCACTGCACTCTCTAAAAGCCGTAGATGTTATTGTCACATATGCATGATTGATTGATTGAAACTTTTATTAGTAGATTGCACAGTACAGTACATATTCCGGACAATTATCCACTAAATGGTAACACCCGAATAAGTTTTTCAACCTTAATCAATTCATGGTACAAATATATACTATCAGCATATACATTGAATTATTTACATTATTTACAATCCGGGGGGTGGGACGAGGAGCTTTGGTTGATATCAGTACTTCAGTCATCAACAATTGCATCAACAGAGACATTGAAACAGTGTAGGTCTTACTTAGGATATGTACAGCGAGCAGAAAACATAGTGAGTTCAGATAGCATAAGAACAAGTATATACATTAGAAATACATTCGATTATTTACATTAGGTTATTTACAATCCGGGGAGATGGGAGGTGTTGTGGTGCATCTATGGTAGATGGCAGTATTGTCCTGTTTAAGAGTGTCACAACATTGCTGTTTACGGCAGACAAACTGCTTTACGGTAGACGAAAACGTGACTGCTGTTGTTGTGTGTTGTTACCACGCTCGGAGGACATTAATGAAACTGCTTAACAATAAACCCACATAAGAAACCAAAAACTTGCCCTCGATTATTCTACAGTTATAACATCATTGGGCAGACACACTATTTATATTGTGGGAAAGTGGACGTAAAAACAGGCTGTCCTCACTCAGGTCCGCATTGAGCTGGAGGGGGCGTGGCATCCAGCCCCGCCTGAATTTCGGGAGATTTTCTGGAGAAAATTTGTACCGGGAGGTTTTTGGGAGAGGTGCTGAATTTCGGGAGTCTCCCGGAAAATCTGGGAGGGTTGGCAAGTATGCCATTCCATGACCCACAATGCACTTCTGCCATGACCCTCCCCCGCCGAATTCTTATTTGTTGACGTGTGTGTGACGATTGCTGACATTTTCTTCATCTCTTCTGCGAATGACATAAATAATATTATTTGATATTTTACCGTAATGTGTTAATAATTTCACACACAAGTCGCTCCGGAGTATATGTCGCACCCCGGCCAAACTATGAAAAAAAACTGCGACCTGTACTCCGAAAAATACGGTACGCGGGACAAACGGTAGAAAATAAATTATTAAACGCCTTGTTCTTTTAATATCTGCTTACTTTCTGTATTAACATGTTCTGTCGGCATTTCCGTTAACATGTAATAATCACTTATTCTTCTGTTTGATACTTTACATTAGTTTTGGCTGATACTAAAAATGTGGGCGTGCATCCAATACCAAGTAGCTACAGTGTCTTACATTGGTCATATTTAAAGTTCTCCTGAGTCCAGGGACGTATTTCCAGAGTTTTTAAAAATTAAAAAAAAAAAGTTTTTTTTATAATAAAAATATGAATGTAATCATTTTAGTAACCACTAGATCAGGGGTGTCGAAGTCGAGGATGTATCAAGTGAATTATCTATGGATGATATTGGATTAGGAATAGAACCGGCCCGCAGGCCACAGCCGCCTGCCGCAGTTTTGCACGCTCTAATACTCCATCATTGTTGGCGCTAGGAATTTTTCAAAATGGGGTCCCACAGTACATTTTTGGGGTCCCATTTTTTTGTAAACGTTTTGAAAACAAATGATAAATGTTTGCATTATCCTGTTATATCTCACATTCTATATTGTGTTTGGGAAAAGGGTTATCAAACGTTAATTCATTTAAAAAAAAAAAAAGCAAAAGAAAAATGTTCATGCATATGTAAATGTATTCAGTTATAAACTTTCATTCACTTTCTTCTTTCCTTCATGGATCTAAACTTTACCGCTGCTGGTATTGTTTTCTATATTTTCATTGTAATATTTTGAGAATGTGTTTGTTCTATTTTTGGCAATGTAAGACAAACAAAATAATCTGAGGTTGTCTTTATTTTTTTTTGTTTTATTGCCATGATTTTAATATTCCGGCCCGCGTGTGCACAGATTTCCGTCCACGTGGCTCCTGAGCTAAAATGAGTTTGACCCGCCTGCACTAGATACTGCTTTTGCACTTGTTACATCATAATAGTATTAGTGATGTCCCGATACCAATATTTTGGTACCGGTAACAAAATTATTTTGATGCTTTTCGGTACTTTTCGATATTTTTTCTAAATAAACGGGAACACACAAAATTGCACTATTGGCTTTATTTTAACAAAAAATATCACGGTACATTAAACGTGTCTTATTACAAGTTTGTCCTTAAATAAAATAGTGAACATACAAGACAAATTTGTTTTTTAGTAGTAAGTAAGTAAACAAAAAAAGGCTCCTAATTTAGCTGCTGACGTATACCGTAACATATTGTCATTAATCATTCTATTATTTTGTCAACATTATGAGGGACAAACTGTAAAAAAATATTATTAATCTACCTTCTCATTTACTGTTAATATCTGATTACTTTCTCTTTCAACATGTTCTATCTACACTTCTGTTAAAATGTAAATATCACTTTTTCTTCTGTTGTTTTATACTTTACATTAGTTTTGGATCATACCACAAATTTGGGTATCAATCCAATACCAAGTAGTTACAGAATCATACATTGGTCACATTCAAAGTCCTCATGTGTCCAGGGACATATTTCCTGAGTTTATAAACAGAATATAATTTTTTTTAAAAAGGAAAGATGTTGTGATGCCAAAAAAAATATTAATGTAATCATAGTATCAACGATTAGATACGCTCCTGTACTTGGTGTCATTACAGTGGATGTTAGGTGTAGATCCATGTGGAAGTTGCTCCCCAGCAGTTCCACTGTTAGACACAGCACCAGAGCCAAGCGTGCAGTTTTTAACCAGGTTTTAATGTACGTAGATTCTATCAAAAGTTTTCTCTCCAGCAGGACGCGACTTTTCAGCCACGTCCGTATCTTCCCTCCTCCTGCTCCCGGCCGCCGACTGTTAAAGACAACAGGTGATTAGAATAACACGGACCACCTGTGGAATCTAATCACCTGCTAGCTGTGTCTCGCCATCAGCACTTGCCCCGCCCCTATCCGATGGTGCTTGTCCTTAGCATCATAGA